>NW_026600797.1:20000-123579 GCF_029448725.1 Salvelinus fontinalis | reverse complement strand
CTACAGGTGAGAAACACACTGTGATGCTGCTGTTGATTAGACAGTACTGAACAACATATCTACAGGTGTCCCATCCTGAGAAACACACTGTGATGCTGCTGTTGATTAGACAGTACTGGACAACATACAGTTGAAGTCGGAAGTTTAGCCAAATACATTTACGCTCAGTTTCACAATTCCTGACATTTAATCCTAGTAAAAATTCCCTGTCTTAGGTCAGTTAGGATCACCACTTTATTTTAAGAATGGGAAATGTCAGAATAATAGTAGAGAAAATTATTTATTTCAGCTTTTATTTCTTTCATCACATTCCCAGTGGGTCAGAAGATGACATACACTCAATTAGTATTTGGTAGCATTGCCTTTAAATTGTTTAACTTGGGTCAAATGTTTCTGGTAGCCTTCCACAAGCTCCCCAAAATAAGTTGGGAGAATTTTGGCCAATTCCTCCTGACAGAGCGGGTGTAACTGAGACAGGTTTGTAGGCCTCCTTGCTCGCACACGCTTTTTCAGTTCTGCCCACACATTTTCTATGGGATTGAGGTCAGGGCTTTGTAATGGCCACTCCAATACCTTGACTTTTTTGTCCTTAAGCCATTTTGCCACAACTTTGGAAGAACGCTTGGGGTCATTGTCAATTTGAAAGACCCATTTGCGACCAAGCTTTAACTTCCTGACTGATGTCTTGAGATGATGCTTCAATATATCGACATAATTTTCCTGCCTCATGATGCCATCTATTTTGTGAAGTGCACCAGTCCCTCCTGCAGCAAAGCACCCCTGTGCTTCATGGTTGGGATGGGGTTCTTCGGCTTCTCCCTTTTTCCTCCAAACATAACGATGGTCATTATGGTCAAACAGCTCGAATTTTTGTTTCATCAGACCAGAGGACATTTCTCCAAAAAGTATGAGATTTTTCCCCATGTGCAATTGCAAACCGTAGTCTGGCTTTAAAATGGCGGTTTTGGAGCAGTGGCTCCTTCCTTGCTAAGCGGCCTTTCAGGTTATGTCCATATAGGACTTGTATCTATATCCGCAGTAAAACTTTGGTACCGGTTTCCTCCAGCATCTTCACAAGATCCTTTGCTGTTGTTCTGGGATTGATTTGCACTTTTCACACCAAAGTACATTAATCTCTAGGAGACAAAACGTGCATCCTTCCTGAGCGGTATGACGGCTGCGTGGTCCCATGGTGTTTATACTTGCATACTATTGTTTGTGCAGATGAACGTGGTACTTTCAGGCATTTGGAAATTGCTCCCAAGGATGAACAAGACTTGTGGAGGCCTACAATTCTTTTTCTGAGGTCTTGGCGGATTTCTTTTGATTTTCCCATGATGTCAAGCAAAGAGGCACTGAGTTTGAAGGTAGGTCTTGAAATACATCTACAGGTACACCTCCAATTGA
Organism: Salvelinus fontinalis; assembly: GCF_029448725.1. NCBI lineage: Eukaryota > Metazoa > Chordata > Actinopteri > Salmoniformes > Salmonidae > Salvelinus > Salvelinus fontinalis. The sequence goes on along the minus strand of NW_026600797.1, from coordinate 122,172 downwards.
CTCAAATTATGTCAATTAACCTATCAGAAGCTTCTAAAGCCATGACATCATTTTCTAGAATTTCCCAAGCTGTTTAAAGGCACAGTCAACTTAGTGTATGTAAACTTCTGACCCACTGGAATTGTGATACAGTGAATTATCAGTCTGTAAACAATTGTTGGAAAAATTACTTGTGTCATGCACAAAGTAGATTTCCTAACCGACTTGCCAAAACTAGAGTTCGTTAACAAGATATCTGTGGAGTGGTTGAAAAACATGTTTTAATGACTCCAACCTAAGTGTTTGTAAACTTCCGACTTCAACTGTACCTACAGGTATCCCATCCTGAGAAACACACAATGATACTGCTGTTGATTAGACAGTATTTAAAAAATATATTATTCTCCAATCCTCTGTATTTTGTTACGATTCCCATTAGCGGTTGCAAAAGCAGCAGCTACTGTTCCTGGGGTCCACAGCTACTCTTCCTGGGGTCCATGCACAAATGAAAGTGATTGACAGAGCATCTTCTACACAACATGTAATTCTTTATCTGAACACCAAGTGGGGTCAGAGGTTGAAATAAACTCCTCATACAGTTGGCGGTGTATATAATGGATTTCTAGCTGTACTATAATCATATACCCTATAACTTTAGCATTGACTGTACTCTGACCTAAATTCAGGACTTCAATCAAATGCATTTATACAGCCGTTTTTACATCAGCAGATGTCACAAAGTGCTTATACAGAAACCCAGCCTAAAACCCCAAAGCAATGAAGATGTAGAAGCACTTCCATTGTGGTGTTCACATTCTACTCTGTCAGAGAAACATTTCTTGCAGCTTCTCTAATCCTACTAATGCAATCGATATGGGGCACATTCTTTTGTGCTTGTAAACCCAGCATGTACAGTAGATTGATGGGCAGATATTATGCTTCCTTGGCATGAGGCTTAAATTGTGCGTATACAATAATGGTTTATTCATTGTCTGACAACAAGCCACTTACTCTCCGGGAAGGTGGGATACCTCTGCGCTCGTTAGGAAAATGAAGGCTGTCGCCATGGTAGCCTCTTTGATCCTCGCCATGGTAACCTCGAGGGCCTCCATTTGGATAAAAGCGAGGCCCGTCGTACTCAAACCCTCGATTGTACTCCTCGTCTGGCCTTCCGAAACCAGCCGGCCTCCTCTCTACAGGCCCTGCTCCAGCTGATCTGGGATATGGGGCCTACAATTAATTACATTTTGTTGTGAAAGAAGAGAAAGGGAAACAAGATTAGGATTATGTCCTCTAGAAAGCTATTTATTATTTTTATTTCTAGATGAAAAGGTTTATTTGAGAAAAATCATGTAATAGTAATTCTCAGTGAATCATAGAATTCATGTGATTTTCCGGATGGAAACAAGGCAGTTGTTCTGTGGAGCTCAGGAACGCTCAACTCTTTTCTCTTATATCAAGTAAAGGCCGATTAATTAGGGCCGATTTCAAGTTTTCATAACAATTGGTCATCTGCCTTTTTGGACACCGATTATGGCTGATTACACTGCAATCCATGAGGAAACTGGGTGGCAGGCTGACCACCTGTTACACGAGTGCAGCGTCAAAAGGACCTTGTGGCTGCAAGGAGCCAAGGTAAGTTGCTAGCTAGCATTAAACTTATCTTATAAAAAAACAATCAATCTTTACATAATCACCAGTTAACTACACATGGTTGATGATATTACTAGGTTAATTAGCATGTTCTGCGTTGCATATAAATAACGCAGTGCCTGTTATAATTTATCATCGAATCACAGCCTACTTCAACTTTGCCAAACAGGTGATGATTTAACAAAAGCGCATTCGCGAAAAAAAGCACATTCGTTGAACAAATGTACCTAACCATAAACATCAATGCCTTTCTTAAACTCAATACACAGAAGTATATATTTTTAAACCTGCATATTTAGTTAAAATAAATGTATGTTAGCAGGCAATATGAACTAGGGAAATTGTGTCACTTCTCTTGCTTTAAGTGCCGCCTGGTTCGTTGCGAACTGGTTCGTTGCGAACTGTGTTTCTTCCCAACAAAGACTAATTAATTTGCCAGAATTTTACATAATTATGACACAACATTGAAGGTTGTGCAATGTAACAGCAATATTTAGGGTTAGACTTAGGGTTGCCACCAGTTCGACAAAATACGTAAATGGTTCGGTATCGTTTTGTTTTCGAAATGATCGTTTCTGGATTTGACCATATTAATGACCAAATTTGTGTGTTTATTATAATTAAGTCTATGATTTGATATTTGATAGAGCAGTCTGACAGAGCAGTGGTAGGCAGCAGCAGGCTCGTAAGCATTCATTCAAACAGCACTTTCCTGCGTTTGCGAGCAGCTGTTAACAATGCTCGAAGCACAGCGCTGTTTATGACTTCAAGCCTATCAACTCCCGAGATTAGGCTGGCAATACTAAAGTACCTATAAGAACATCCAATAGTCAAAGGTATATGAAATACAAATGCTATAGAGAAAGTCATCATTCCTATAATAACTACAACCTAAAACTTCTTAACTGGGAATATTGAACCACCAGCTTTCATATGTTCTCATGTTCTGAGCACATATTGCACTTTTACTTTCTTATCCAACACTTTGTTTTTGCATTATTTAAACCAAATTGACATGTTTCATTATTTATTTGAGACTAAATAGATGTTATGCATTATATTAATTATATTAGGGTTCATTGTTCATTCAGTATTGTTGTAATTGTCATTATTATAAATATTTACAAAAATCGGCATCGGCTTTTTTTGGTCCTCCAATAATCGGTATCGGCGTTGAAAAATCATAATGGTTGACCTATAATATCAAGGCGGAGTTGAGTATTGATAACTAGTCGCATGATTTGCTAGCAACGACATTGAGTCACCATCAGTTGATACTTACCTGTACAACTGCAGGTGCTGAAGTTCATACTTTTAATAAAAACGTTTATTGAATAAAACCACTAACTTTTTCCTCCTTTTTGTTGATCAACTTTTGTCCCAATTGAATCTCAACTGACGTAGTACGTCAAGGCCACTAGAACCCAAATGAGGAAAAAGACACTGGTTGTATTTTTATTAAAAGTATGAATTTCAGCACCCCACACAGAAGGAACGGTAAGTTTTTTCAGAAATATTCACAAGTATGGACTGACGGCGAGACAATGTTGTTGCTAGCAAATCATGCGACCAGTTACCAATACTCACCTCCACCTCGATATAAGAGAACGGAGTTGAGCGTTCCTCAGCTAGGTTCTGTTAAGTATTATAATAGAAAGTAAATTAGTACAATTATAAATATATAAACCGAACAACATTTTCCACAGACAGAAACACTCACCGGTCTGTCTGATAGGAAGCGTTCGTCATAGACATCCCTTATGTTTCGGTCTCTCCTGTAAGCCACTGCAAAGTAGACAGCAGGGGAGGTTTAGGGTGGGTATAATTTGTGTTACGTTCCAACAGGGATCTGTTCCAAAAACTTTGTAAAGTACACGGATGCCAACAAACAACGTATACAAAGTAGCATGATCAATTCACCTAGCTAACTTGCTGCCGAAAAAGCATCAACTCACCACATAGCTTATTCTTAATGTTTGTCCATAAGCTACCAGACTGAGGACATATATTTTTCAGAATAAACATGGTGACTGAAAAACTTAATGAAATAGCCCACCCCCTACCCGGTATCTTATTCTGCCACTATACAACTTTGTATGCGTTGTTTGTTGGAAACCTTGTTATTTACGAAGTTTTTGACACAGATTCCTGTTGGAACGTTCCACAAATTATACCCACCCGAGGTTTACACAGTTAATGACAATCACAGTTGTGGTAGGTGTTCCTGAATATTCCTACATGTGGACTTGGTGGAATTGTTTAGTACGCATAACTGGAAACCTTTTTGGGAGAAAGCAAGATATTTTCCACTTACTTGTTTTGTCTGGACAAGTCTATGTAGTAGTATTGGGACTGGATAATGCCAATAGAGACAGTCAATACTAACTGGGGAAAAGAGAAGATGTTACGTATTAGTTTGCCAATACTGCATGTGTGCACATTAGCTTTTAACAATGTAGGTTAGGAAATCCCAAGCATTGGAATATGTCAAATCAGTATGTGTGATAGTATGGAAACTACTGTAGCTAAGTTAATAGCTAGCTCTGATCCAGAAGTACTGGCAGAATGTTAGCCCGCGTCCCTCTGAGGCTCAGCGTTAGAAAGCCGCACCAACTCCTAGCTAGTAGCTAACTACGGCTACTCTTCTTTCAAACAAACCTTCAACCACTGAGATTAGTGATATGAAAACACCTCTTTCTACTGGCTTGCTAATTAGCTACCGTATTTAGCACATAACGTTGTTCTAATATATATATTTCGCAGGTTGTGTAGATTTAACTGCTAGCTACGTATGCTTACGTTAGCTAGCTACATGCTCAAGCTAGTCCACAGTCCATGCTGAGTTAATTCGCTCAAAACGAAAACAGTATTTAGAACAAATACATATTTACTAACACAAACGTGTAGATACGCACATTGGAGAAAATAAAGTCGTCTTCACAAAAGATATGAAAACAAGCTCACCATTGCCTACTTTTCACCTTCTTCCGGTTGGCGCATGTACACACTGAATTTTGATTGGATTGACAAAAAGTCTGTCTCTTGAAACGTCATATTCCTGTGACGATGAACAGTTCTCGTTTGTTTTTGGCAGCTAGATAGCAAATACATGTTACTGAGATTGAATAACTAATAGAAAGCAACATATTTACCTATTTTTTTGCCCACACTACTCAATAACTATAAATCACCAATGTTGTCTCTCTAGGTAAGGGATTTATTCGATTACTTGAATGTGTATTTCCATGTAATACACATCTGATTCGAGCTAGCATCACGGCTAGCTTGCATATCGCTCAATGAAATAGATAACTAACTAGCTTCAATCTGAATAACCATCACCATGAATCTGTTTTCAGTGTCTGTCTCACTCAGATGGTGAAGTCAAGATGAGTGGTGGTTTGGCTCCCAGTAGAAGCACAGTCTATGTGTCCAACCTGCCCTTCTCTCTAACCAACAGTGATCTACACAAGGTAAAAAATAAACCTTTATTTAACTAGTCAGTTAAGAACAAATTCTTATTTTCAATGACAGCCTAGGAACAGTGGGTTAACTTGTTCAGGGGCAGAACTACAGATTTTTACCTTGTCAGCTCGGGGATTCGAGCTTGCAACCTTTCGGTTACTGGTCCAACACTCTAACCACTGCTGTAATGTCTTCATATGTAGAGTAATGGGATAGAACTACTTAACCCCTCCCTACCACTATTTCACAAGTTCATGATCCTGCTGTTTATGCCGTTTGGAAAAATTACTTCAAATAATGTCTTGGATCTTTTCATTTCAGCTTTTCACCAAATATGGAAAAGTTGTGAAGTAAGTTACTGGTATCAAAATAATGAGCTATACAAAGCTCAAATACAAACCAAAAAATGGTCACATGCTTCGTAAACTAACAGTGAACTTCCTAGTTACGGGTCTGTTTCCAATAATGCAGAGTTAAAGATCAAGATGGTTTTTTAAATAGTGACACGATGAATAAATACACAGTGAATAACAAAAAATCTATAGCACTATGTTGGTATTGTGGTGATCAGAGAAGCTAATGATGGTCTCATGCTTTCAGGGTGACAATAGTCAAAGATAAAGAAACACGCAAAAGTAAAGGTGTGGCTTTTGTGCTCTTCCTGGACAAAGAGTCTGCACAGAGCTGCTTTAGATCGCTCAACAATAAACAGGTGGGCATTTTTCCTCTCCCTGTTTTCATAAAAAGTCACATATCTGATGTGTTGTTTTTGCGTTAAAGTCCCCCTCTTTTTCGCCCCGCAGTTGTTTGGAAGAACAGTGAAAGCGAGCATTGCAATCGACAACGGGCGAGCAACTGAATTTATCAGGAGGCGAAACTACACAGACAAGTCCAAATGTTATGAATGTGGGGTAAGTTGATACTCTCTGCCTAGATAAGCCATCTCCATTTCCCTCTTCATCTATCCGGAATGTGTAGCCGGATGTTAGCGCTATTTATACAATATTTCTGTCCTTTTCACTTCCTAGGATACAGGGCACTTAAGCTATGCATGCCCAAAAAACTTGCTTGGTGAACGAGAACCCCCGAAGAAGAAAGAAAAGAAGAAGAAGAAAAAGGTTGAAGAGCCTGATGAAGTGTAAGTATCTTATCAGGACATTGATGCCACTCTCCCGTGTTTGCAAACGGCTATGATCACGGTCAACAGCAGCGTGTCCTTGATATTAACAGTGACTGTTCTATTTCAGATGGACTTTAGTTCAGAGATTCTTTGTTTGATTGTGATGTCATATTTCTCATTGTTTGTGAAGTCCTCTGTGTGTGTTTTGTTTCTATGACTTTTCTACTTTTTCCTCTGTCGTTTACAGAGAAGAGGAGGAAAGTGAGGAAGAGGGAGAGGACCCTGCTCTTGACAGCTTAAGTCAAGCCATAGCTTTCCAGGTAAGTGCACAAATGTACTTCAAGTTGGGGGAAGTTAGTAGGCTATTGTATTACTTGAAACCCTCTATTTACTTGGTATTTGTCCTTATCAATCAATCAAGTTTATTTTATATAGCCCTTCGTACATTAGCTAATATCTCGAAGTGCTGTACAGAAACCCAGCCTAAAACCACAAACAGCAAGCAATGCAGGTGTAGAAGCACGGTGGCTAGGAAAAACTCCCTAGAAAGGCCAAAACCTAGGAAGAAACCTAGAGAGGAACCAGGCTATGAGGGGTGGCCAGTCCTCTTCTGGCTGTGCCGGGTGGAGATTATAACAGAACATGGCCAAGATTTTCAAAATGTTCATAAATGACAAGCATGGTCAAATAATAATCAGGAATAAATGTCAGTTGGCTTTTCATAGCTGATAATTAAGAGTTGAAAACAGAAGGTCTGGGACAGGTAGGGGTTCCATAACCGCAGGCAGAACAGTTGAAACTGGGACAGCAGCAAGGCCAGGTGGACTGGGGACAGCAAGGAGTCATCATGCCCGGTAGTCCTGACGTATGGTCCTAGGGCTCAGGTCCTCCGAGAGAGAGAGAGAAAGAAAGAGAGAAGGAGAGAATTAGAGAGAGCATACTTAAATTCACACAGGACACTGGATAAGACCGGAGAAGTACTCCAGATATAACCAACTGGCCCTAGCCCCCCGACACAAACTACTGCAGCATAAATACTGGAGGCTTATCTGACCCTTCTTTTAAAATCACACGTGGGTTCATGTGTTCCACAGCAAGCACGACTTGAGGAGGAGCAGCATAGGCGAAAGCAGACGGCCTTCTTGGCTGAGGAGGCCGGTCAGGCTTCCACATCAGACGACTCCAAGAAACCCAGGATCAAAAAGAGTGTCTACTTCAGTGACGAGGAAGAACTGAGCGACTGAGGGGATTTCACAGATATAATTCAGACTTTGAGTAGCAAATTTGAGTAGCAAATATTTGAAAATGAATGGAGGACATTCTGTTTGTCAAGATCTGCAAGGGCAGCATCGACCTGAGGAAAGATGAAGCATGTGTGTGATGAAAAGGGTTACAGTGTACCATTGTTTAGTTGAAGTCCTCAACTGTTTCTGTATCAGTGTATGTTCTGATCCTTAGTGTCCTTTATAATGAGGATTCAGCCACTGTTCTTCGTAGGCATTGGGACCATGTGAATGGAGATTAACTGTGTTTCTGCTCTTTTCTTTTCAACAGCTGTGTAAATATACCATAGTTGGTTTACTATCTTTTTTTAACCCTTCCTATGTATGTCAATATTAGGGGAAATACAACTATTCTGTTTCAAGATAGCCTTCCCCATCTTTAGGTGAATGCGCAATTTATTTGAAAGCGGTATTGAAACATCAGTGAAAGAGTAGAACACCACAGATAGCATGTGGTTTTTCACAATAATGAACCACACTTTTGCTGATAAATAGGAATAAAGAACATTCAAGTCATGAACATTCCTTCCTGTATTTCAATATGGATCACAACTCCCCGTTCACCAGCTGCTAACCAGAGACAAGGTGCAGTAAGGTGTGTGTACTGTAGTGTTGCCTTAATGTGTGCACCAGTCTTCTCACCATATTCCATGGTCAATAGCAAGGCAATATTCCTTCCTGTATTTCAATATTAATCTTCCATTCTGTGGGGGCTACTCTTCCCCTCCAACAGCTGTTGACAGTACAGTAAGGTGGATGTTGTCCTGATGAGCGCAGTGTGCACCTCTCACATACGATGTGTTCCCTATCAGAGAGCAAGAGCTCCATGTGATGGACTGTCCTGACAGGAAGCCAGGTGGTACAGGCTGCAGCTCAGCCCTGGCACGTTCTGATTTATACCTGCAAGGCCACGTCTGTCTGTTAGGCAGGTCATCTTCAAGAGCTACCTTTTAAAGCAATGAGATGGGATGGGAGGAGAGCCACTGAAGTTATACAGATTTATGGTTTAGAAATGTTTGACAACTAAATACAAGGTGAAATGCATAATTCACTTCAGTTCTGTCATGCATTTTTCTATCCCCTGTTATTAACTATGTATATAATCTGTAGCCTCTCCATCACAGTAGGAAACATGAATAGGGCTTAACATTCAACTATGCAATAATGTTAATGTAATTTTCACTATGTCTGTCTATTGCGCTAAATGTCAGATCATCATAAATCAAAAGGATGGAATCTCATTTTCTCCACCCCCGCAATGATTGGGAATTCACCCGTCGAAGACAATGAACAATCTCAAGAAGTTTATAATAAAATGTCAAATGACACCTCATTAGACCCTAATAATACATAATTACTGTTACATTAGCGTATGTGTAACAAAGACGAGTGTTATTACAAATGTATCAATTCGAATCAGGAATGTCTGTTCCTGTCTGCGCTATATCCTCAGGAAATGGCTTCAAATGTGATTGGACAAACCGCGTCATGTGACCATCCTCCAACTGGAGTTTCCACGACAGCTGGGAGCCGTGCGATACCTCCTCGCGTATTGCTTTCATAAAGAATACGTAGGGACTGTCCTTATTTCAACATCCGCAAACAAACTTTTGGCGGCATGGGAGACAAGAAGAGTCCAACCAGGTAATGACTGACTCATTCTTTGCGCTGGTGACATTGATGCTTGGAAGTGGACACCATGACACATAATTGAAACACTCCTCTCTGTGTGTGTGTGTGTGTGTGTGAGTGAGAGAGAGAGAGAGAGAGAGAGAGAGAGAGAGAGAGAGAGAGAGAGTGTGTGTGTGTGTGTGTGTGTGTGTGTGTGTGTGTGTGTGTGTGTGTGTGTGTGTGTGTGTGTGTGTGTGTGTGTGTGTGTGGTAGCCGCGGTGTAGCAACCATGGCGGACTGTCTGTTTTATTGCAGTGTCAAATCATAGCGCGAGCTCGTAAAACAGAACAATTTCGTAACACTGAATGGATCATCTTCCCAGATGTTTGACAACGCGAGCAAATAGCCTACACATGATGCACACTCAGCACCCTGAACGGGGGATGTGAAACTGATGTGCTTTATGTGCTTTTTGTTTTGTTCGAAGGCCGAAGCGTCAACCAAAGCCTTCGGCGGAAGAGGGAAATTGGGACTGTAGCGTTTGCACTTACAAGAACACCGCGGAGGCTTTCAAGTGCATGATGTGCGATGTAAGGAAAGGGACGTCAACACGGTAAGTGGATACGATTCATTTTGCTCGATGATAAATACTATTATGTTCGTGCAAATGGATAGTCTACACGCGTATTTGTAAGTATTGTTTTATCAGGTTGTGTCCATTAATTTTAGTTTATGAAATGGTGCATGTAAACATGAGAAATCTGGATGTCTTTTATGCTGCAGTAGCCTGCTGATCAGCTGTACAGTGTGCGATTTTCTAGTAACCTCATTTGTATTGTGTTCCATGGAACAGCATGGATGCTGATTATGAAATGGAGTGCATCTAAGAACACAGGGAGTATCCTTAAAAAACATGGTAATCACTATAATCTACTGTAGTTAGAAAAACAACCTCTATTTGTACGCATGGTCAAGCACAATGCAAAAGCATGTTTTAAATGAATTTGGCCTAGTTGATACTAACTCTATGTAGGCCAATTCTGACGACAATCGGCAATAATAAGTGTATGTCTTTATCTACAATAGAGAGGTGACGTGACATGACCAGCTATTATGCAATCATTATAGAGTAGTTACCAGGTCTCTCTTGAAAGAGATGTTATCTCAATGAGACTACCTGAATAAATAAAGATGAAATAAATACAATACAATTCAAGTCACAGTAGGCTACGGAGTCCTTCCCCTGAAACTAGGCTAACCTTGCCTTGAAACCAATCTATGAAAAATGCTGTGTAATCACGTGTCATCGTTGTTTGAAGAAGGATGTGGAGCCAGGTCCGATGTGTTAATTGAAAAAAGGTTACAGGTAGTTCTAGTTTCACTCTGATTCATAGCTTCCTTTGAAAACTGAGAGTGTAATGTGGGGATGTCCCAAATGGCACTCTATTCCCTATGTAGTGCACTAGTTTAGACCAGGGCCCTGTTTTAAATGTAGTGCACTACATGGAATAGGGTGCCATTTGGGACGCCACCCACATTACACTCTCATGGGTTTCAGACACAAAACCTGAGATGTTCCATCCTTGTTATTCCAATCCCCAGAACTGTGAGCATAAGAGACGTAGATGGTCATGAACTGGAGCAGGTTGATATGATCACATCCTGTCTGGGGTCAAAATGACCTTAACACCTCATCTGAGTGGAGAGAGAGAGAACATTAGTCTTCTAGAGCAACACACACACACACACACACACACACACACACACACACACACACACACACACACACACACACACACACACACACACACACACACACACACACACACTGCACACACACACACACACACTGCACACACACACACACACTGCACACACACACACACACACACACACACACACACACACACACACACACACACACACACACACACACACACAAACTGCAGACACTCACACACTGGGGTGGCAGGTAGCGTAGTGGTTAGAGCGTTGGACTAGTAACCGAAAGGTTGCAAGATCGAATCCCCGAGCTGACAAGGTACAAATCTGTTGTTCTGCCCCTGAACAAGGCAGTTAACCCACTAGGCCATCATTGAAAATAAGAATTTGTTCTTAACTGACTTGCCTAGTTAAATATAGTTTTTTTTTTTTTTTTTTTTCAAGACGCGCACCCACACACTGCAGACACACACACACACGCTTTGACAAGGCTGGCGGTGTTGATGAACTCAGTGGAAAAGGGAAGGGGGAGTGGAGGGCAGGATGCAGGTTGGTATTTAATCATCACGGCTCTCGTCATCCATCTTATGTCATGGTGGTAGAGGATCTTCAGGTCCAGGGGACATCATCCATCTTATGTCATGGTGGTAGAGGATCTTCAGGTCCAGGGGACATCATCCATCTTATGTCATGGTGGTAGAGGATCTTCAGGTCCGGGGGACATCATCCGTCTTATGTCATGGTGGTAGAGGATCTAGTGGTCCAGGGGACATCATCCATCTTATGTCATGGTGGTAGAGGATCTTCAGGTCCGGGGGACATCATCCATCTTATGTCATGGTGGTAGAGGATCTTCAGGTCCAGGGGACATCATCCATCTTATGTCATGGTGGTAGAGGATCTAGTGGTCCGGGGGACATCATCCATCTTATGTCATGGTGGTAGAGGATCTAGTGGTCCGGGGGACATCATCCATCTTATGTCATGGGGTCCAGGGGACATCATCCATGACATAAGATGGATGATGTCCCCTGGACCACTAGATCCTCTACCACCATGACATAAGATGGATGATGTCCCCTGGACCACTAGATCCTCTACCACCATGACATAAGATGGATGATGTCCCCTGGACCACTAGATCCTCTACCACCATGACATAAGATGGATGATGTCCCCTGGACCACTAGATCCTCTACCACCATGACATAAGATGGATGATGTCCCCTGGACCACTAGATCCTCTACCACCATGACATATGGTCCAGGGGACATCATCCATCTTATGTCATGGTGGTAGAGGATCTAGTGGTCCAGGGGACATCATCCATCTTATGTCATGGTGGTAGAGGATCTAGTGGTCTGGGGGACATCATCCATCTTATGTCATGGTGGTAAGATGGATCCTCTACCACCATGACATAAGATGGATGATGTCCCCTGGACCATATGTCATGGTGGTAGAGGATCTAGTGGTCTGGGGGACATCATCCATCTTATGTTATGGTGGTAGAGGATCTAGTGGTCCAGGGGACATCATCCATCTTATGTCATGGTGGTAGAGGATCTTCAGGTCCAGGGGACATCATCCATCTTATGTCATGGTGGTAGAGGATCTAGTGGTCTGGGGGACATCATCCATCTTATGTCATGGTGGTAGAGGATCTTCAGGTCCAGGGGACATCATCCATCTTATGTCATGGTGGTAGAGGATCTAGTGGTCCGGGGGACATCATCCATCTTATGTCATGGTGGTAGAGGATCTAGTGGTCCAGGGGACATCATCCATCTTATGTCATGGGGGTAGAGGATCTTCAGGTCCAGGGGACATCATCCATCTTATGTCATGGTGGTAGAGGATCTAGTGGTCCGGGGGACATCATCCATCTTATGTCATGGTGGTAGAGGATCTAGTGGTCCAGGGGACATCATCCATCTTATGTCATGGTGGTAGAGGATCTAGTGGTCCAGGGGACATCATCCATCTTATGTCATGGTGGTAGAGGATCTAGTGGTCCAGGGGACATCATCCATCTTATGTCATGGTGGTAGAGGATCTAGTGGTCCAGGGGACATCATCCATCTTATGTCATGGTGGTAGAGGATCTAGTGGTCCAGGGGACATCATCCATTTTATGTCATGGTGGTAGAGGATCTAGTGGTCCAGGGGACATCATCCATCTTATGTCATGGTGGTAGAGGATCTAGTGGTCCGGGGGACATCATCCATCTTATGTAGGGATGCACCGATATTACATGTTTGGCCGATACCAATATCCAATATTTTCCTTGCCCCAGAAAATTATACTGATAACCAATATTTAAAATGTAAGTGGATTTTTAAGCATTCTAGTACAGTTACATAGTTTACACACACATGGACACAGCGGTCTAAGGCACTGCATCTCAGTACAAGAGGTGTCACTACAGTCCCTGGTTCGAATCCAGGCAGTATCACATCGGCTGTGATTGGGAGTCCCATAGGACCCAGCGTTGTCCGGGTTTGGCCATCATTGTAAATAAGAATTTGTTCTTAACTGACTTGCCTAGTTAAATAAAGGTTACACACACAAACACACACACCAGACTGACCAAAAAGTTATTTTGTTGGCATTTACGTACAGTATGTCCCCATTACCAGTAAAACATAATCAAAACCTATTTCTTCCACTTACTGGCTGTGCTGTTTCATTGTTCATTTGTTCAGTCTCAACCAGGATTTCATCATCCATGTCAAGCAGTGAAGTTTCAGCTCTGTCTGTCCGTAGCTTCTCTTCCTCGGTGCGCACTGTCACTGTGTCCGTTTCCATATTGTCCAGCTGTGTATGTAACATTTCCCTTAAACCCTGTTTCTTGTCTGCATCAAAGTAGCGGTCCTTGTACCTAGCATCGAGCATGGTGGCAGGAAGTAGGCTCAGAGAGAATGCCACAGAATCGCTTGATCACAGCCTCAAGTACTTTTGTAAGTTTAACCCCACGGTCTGTGTGGGCAGTTTTGTTGAGCAGGCGCTTCAATGCCGTGACAGAGGATATCACGTCTGCTGCAGACCCAGTTGATGAGCTTATTTCTCCAGTCAGTTGTTCCAATGGCGCTAGGAGAGTGTTCATGATTCAAACATGTTCTCAAATGCCATTGAAATGGCAGCAGCGGTATGAAAACCAGCACATTCTTGAGCATGTACAGCCTTCCTAGGTACGAAATCCTTGTCGATCCACTGTGCTGTCACAATCAGCATGCTCATGTTGGTTGACATCGCTGGGGCAGATGTCAGTCGTGAAGCTAATAACAGTGACGCCCATAGCAAGTAGCTCATAGATGTGCATTTCAACAATACTGTGTAACTCCGGTAGGGCAACATCTGAAAAATAGCGCCTACTTGGTAGTGTGTACCAGGGCTCAAGATGCTCGACCAGTCGGCAAAAGCCAACATCATCCACGACAGAGAACGGTTGATTGTCAAGGGCAATGAATTCTATTATCTTGGCTTTAATGGATTTAGCCTTTTGCAACGTCTCTCTGAAATTGTCTTTCTCTTTCAAATGACTGCTCTACTTGTTTAGTTATTGGAGGTGTGCGCTTAGTTTTTCAGCTTTTGTTTTAAGTAGTTGCTGAACGTCTGGTGGTGATGCACTTTCAAATGAGCATTTAGGTTTGTGGTTTTGAAAGATGTCACTTTCTCCCCTCAGGAAATAATAGCAGAACAAATGTTGCATATGGCCTTTTTGTTATCTTCCTTTGAAACTTCCAGATAGATCCACACAGCAGACATTGTGGGCTAGGTTAGGAATGCTGTGTTGCACGTGTAGCGCTGTATTCTTCGTGGCGTCATTACGCCATGTACCTACGTTATATGCACGTCAGCTTTGACATCAATTTTGCACATCAGCGTTAAAATAGACATCGGGCCGATGCCGATGTTGGCATTTTTAGCTAATATCGTCTGATTCTGATATGCTCACCGATATATTGTGCATCACTAATCTTATGTCATGGTGGGTAAGGTTGTCCAGGGGACATCTGCCAAAGCCTAGCTGACTGTGAATGTACAGTACCAGTCAAATGTTTGGACACACATACTCATCTTAATTTTTACTATTCTCTACATTGTAGAATAATAGTGAAGACATCAAAACTATGAAATAACACAAATGGAATCATGTAGTAACCAAAAAAGTGTTAAACAATCAAAATATATTTTAGATACTTCAAAGTAGCCACCCTTTGTCTTGATGACCGCTTTGCACACTCTTGGCATTCTCTAAACCAGCTTCATGAGGTAGTCACCTGGAATGCATTTCAATTAACAGGTGTGCCTTGTTAAAATAAAATTTATTTATTTCCTTCTTAATGCGTTTGAGCCAATTAGTTGTGTTGTGACAAGGTAGGAGTGGTATACAGAAGATAGCCCTATTTGGTAAAATAACAAATCCATATTATGGCAAGAACAGTTCAAATAAGCAAAGAGAAACGTCAGTCCATCATTACTTTAAGACATGAAGGTCAGTCAATCCGGAACAATTCAAGGACTTTTAAAGTTTCTTCAGGTGCAGTCGCAAAAACCATCAAGCACTAGGATGAAACTGGCTCTAATTAGGACCACCACAGGAAAGGAAGACCCAGAGTTACCTCTGCTGCAGAGGATAAATTCATTAGAGTTACCAGCCTCAGAAATTGCAGCCCAAATAAATGCTTCACAGTGTTCAAGTAACAGACACATCTCAACATCAACTGTTCAGAGGAGACTGCGTGAATCAGGTCTTCATGGTCAAATTGCTGCAAAGAAACCAATTCTAAAGGACACCAATAATAAGAAGAGCGTTGCTTGGGCCAAGAAACACGAGCGATGGACATTAGACTGGTGGAAATCTGTCATTTTGGTCTGATGAGTTGAAATTTTAGATTTTTGGTTCCAACCACTGTGTCTCTGTGAGACGCAGAATAGGTGAACGGATGATCTCCACATGTGTGGTTCCCACCATGAAGCATGGAGGAGGAGGTGTGATGGTGTGGGGGTGCTTTGCTGTCTGTGATTTATTTAGAATTCAAGGCACACTTAACCAGCATGGCTACTAGAGCATTCTGCAGCGATATGCCATCCCATCTGGTTTGCGCTTAGTGGGACCATCATTTGTTTTTCAACAGGACAATAACCCAATAACCCCAATTTGACCAAGAAGGAGAGTGATGCAGTGCTGCATCAGATGACCTGGCCTCTACCCAATTGAGATGGTTTGGGATGAGTACGACTGCAGAGTGAAGGAAAAGCAGCCAACAAGTGCTCGGCATATGTGGGAAGTCCTTCAAGACTGTTGGAAAAGCATTTCTCACGAAGCTGGTTGAGAGAATGCCAAGAGTGTGCAAAGATGTCATCAAGGCAAAGGGTGGCTACTTTGAAGAAAATCAAATATTTGTTTTATTTGTTTAACAGTTTTTGGGTTACTACCTGATTCCTTATGTGTTATTTCATAGTTTTGATGTCTTCACTATTATTCTACAATGTAGAAAATAGTAAAAATAAAGAAAAACCCTTCAATGAGTAAGTGTGTCCACATCCCAAATGGTACCCTATTCCCTATATAGTCCACTACTTTTGACCAGAGCCTGGCACCATGACGTCAGTGTTATTGAGTCACAGTCAGGAAATGGCTGCCACCCTGGTGTTGTCCCTGAGTGACATCTTGGTTTCATGGACAACAAGAGAAACAAAGCCATGCAAGAATAGCTAGCTCTCTTTCTCTCTCTCTCTCTCTCTGTCGCTCTGTCTCTCTCTTTCTCTCTGTGTGTGTGTGTGTGGTTTTATTACCAAAGGTTGAACATTATCCTTCTCCTTCATGCAAAACCAATTATCCTGGTTTAAAGAGCAGTTTTAAATGAGCCAGCAAACAGTGTGGAGGCAGACCCAATTGTCTCCATTGCCTCTGTGACTGGAATGTTGTGTGTACACGGGTCTGTGCACGTGTATTTGTGTGTATGTCATTTGTGTGTGTGTGTGTTTGCGTGCCTGTGTGTGTGTGTGTGTGTGTGTGTGTGTGTGTGTGTGTGTGTGTGTGTGTGTGTGTGTGTGTGTGTGTGTGTGTGTGTGTGTGTGTGTGTGTGTGTGTGTGTGTGTCTGCGCCCCTGTGTGTCTAGTCTCTGAAATGAGGCTGCTACAGCAGCTGCCAGACACCCAGAGCTAGGCTCATTAGTATGCTAGGGCTTAATCAGTGTGATGTCATCAGTGGAACAGAGATTTCCATCAGGACTCTTAAAGCAGCCAGGGGGTCACCACCATTACAAACAACTCAACCACCACTGCACACACACAGGAAGATAACAGAGGGAGAAGAAAGGGAGAGACATCAAATTCCCTCCACACACAGAAGACAAGGGGCTGAGAGAGTCTGAGACCTCTGCTCCAGCAGGGCCAAGCACTTGCCATCTGCCCAGAGCAGCAACACAGTTCACGTTTTCCAGCCGATGGTACTTAGCATCTCTGAACAAAGTGCCGACCGTAATTTGCCAGCCGCACCGATTTTACGTGTAGAAATGGAGGAAAATGCCGGCACTCAGACACCTACTGGCGTGTGATCCTTCAAAAAACACTGTGCTGTCAGCGAACGAACGGCAGACAAGCGGTAGACCATCATTCAGTGAGATGTATTCTCAAGAGAGACAGGAAAAGATCTCAGTGCTGTCCTCCCTCCCTCTTCCTTTCCTCTCATCTCTTTCCTCTCTTCCTTTCCTCTCCTCTCAGAGACAGTCTACTTCATCAAGGCCAAGCGCTAACCCTCTGCCCTCTACAGCAACAACAACACAGCTCCTACCAGAGGTGATGCTAGCAAGATGGCCAACAAAGGAGGTCGCGGTAGTTAATGAAGGGCCAATAGCAACATGACTCGACCTGCGTCACCCGCCCGTCCACACACAGCACACTCCAGGGGGTTGGCTGTCTCTTCTAGGGAGGGAGGGCTCTTCCAGTGGGGGAAAGAGCCAGACAGCTGGTGTACTAAGTCTAATGTAGGACATGGATTATGGAGGATATTAATATGACCTTTCTATTTTCCTCTGGCTTTATTTAGCTTGAGATATTATATATATCTCAAAGATTATTTTGTGGTCACTAATTTTAGCTTGAACAATAATGTAGACCCTATGTGAGATCATTGCATGGTCACTGTCATTTGTAATCTGGTTTTAATATGGAATTAATTACATAGGTCAAAAGTTACCCGTATCTGTGTCAAACAGGCCTAACTTTACTCCCAGATGAATGAGTTGGTACTGAGCTAATTTGGGGTAAAAGAGGGGAGGAGAGAGATGTTGGTAGAAAGAGAGACACGGGGAGAGAGAGAGAGAGAGAGACACGGGGAGAGAGAGAGAGAGACGGGGGGAGAGAGACACGGAGAGAGAGAGAGACACAGGGAGAGAGAGAGAGACACGGGGAGAGAGAGAGACGGGGGAAGAGAGAGATGGAGGTAGAAAGAGAGACACGGGGAGAGAGAGAGAGACACGGGGAGAGAGAGAGACACGGGGAGAGAGAGAGCCAGAGAGAGAGAGAGAGAGACACACGTAGAGAGAGAGAGACACGGGGAGAGTGAGACACGGGGAGAGTGAGACACGGGAGAGAGTGAGACACGGGGAGAGAGAGAGAGACACGGGGAGAGAGAGAGAGAGACACGGGGAGAGAGAGAGACACGAAGAGAGAGAGAGACACGGAGAGAGAGAGAGAGACACGGGGAGAGAGAGAGAGAGAGAGACACACACAGAGAGAGAGAGAGAGACACACGTAGAGAGAGAGAGACACGGGGAGAGTGAGACACGGGGAGAGTGAGACACGGGAGAGAGTGAGACACGGGGAGAGAGAGAGAGACACGGGGAGAGAGAGAGAGAGACACGGGGAGAGAGAGAGACACGGAGAGAGAGAGAGACACGGAGAGAGAGAGAGCGAGAGAGACACACAGAGAGAGAGAGAGAGAGACACACGTAGAGAGAGAGAGACACGGGGAGAGTGAGACACGGGGAGAGTGAGATACGGGAGAGAGTGAGACACGGGGAGAGAGAGAGAGACACGGGGAGAGAGAGAGAGAGACACGGGGAGAGAGAGAGACACGGAGAGAGAGACACGGAGAGAGAGAGACACAGAGAGAGAGAGAGACACGGGGAGAGAGAGACACGGGGAGAGAGAGCCACGGGGAGAGAGAGCGACACGGGGAGAGAGAGAGATACACGGGGAGAGAGAGAGAGAGACACGGGGAGAGAGAGACACGGGGAGAGAGAGAGACACGGGGAGAGAGAGAGAGAGAGAGACACGGGGAGAGAGAGACACGGGGAGAGAGAGAGACACGGGGAGAGAGAGAGACACGGGGCGAGAGAGAGACACGGGGAGAGAGAGAGACACGGGGAGAGAGAGAGAGAGACACGGGGAGAGAGAGAGAGAGACACGGAGAGAGAAAGAGATACGGGGAGAGAGAGAGAGACACGGGGAGAGAGAGAGAGACACGGGGAGAGAGAGAGACACGGGGCGAGAGAGACACGGGGAGAGAGAGAGAGACACGGGGAGAGAGAGAGACACGGGGCGAGAGAGACACGGGGAGAGAGAGAGACACGGGGAGAGAGAGAGACACGGGGAGAGAGAGAGATACGGGGAGAGAGAGAGACACGGGGCGAGAGAGACACGGGGAGAGAGAGAGAGACACGGGGAGAGAGCGAGAGACACGGGGAGAGAGAGAGACACGGGGCGAGAGAGAGACACGGGGCGAGAGAGAGACACGGGGCGAGAGAGACACGGGGAGAGAGAGAGAGACACGGGGAGAGAGAGAGAGACACGGGGAGAGAGAGAGACACGGGGCGAGAGAGACACGGGAGAGAGAGAGACACGGGGAGAGAGAGAGACACGGGGAGAGAGAGAGAGAGACACGGGGAGAGAGAGAGACACAGGGAGAGAGAGAGAGAGACACGGGGAGAGAGAGAGAGACACGGGGAGAGAGAGAGAGACACGGGGGGAGAGAGAGAGAGAGACACGGAGGGAGGGAGAGAGACACTGGGAGGGAGAGAGACACTGGGAGGGAGAGAGAGACAGGGGAGAGAGAGACAGGGGAGAGAGAGACACGGGGAGAGAGAGACACGGGGAGAGAGAGACACGGAGAGAGAGAGAGACACGGGGAGAGAGAGAGACACGGGGAGAGAGTGACACGGGGAGAGAGAGAGAGACACGGGGAGAGAGAGACACGGGGAGAGAGAGAGACACGGGGAGAGAGAGAGCGAGAGAGACACGGAGAGAGAGAGAGACATGGGGAGAGAGAGACACGGGGAGAGAGAGACACGGGAGAGAGAGAGAGACACAGGGAGAGAGAGAGAGACACGGGAGAGAGAGAGAGACACAGGGAGAGAGAGAGAGACACGGAGAGAGAAAGAGACACGGGGAGAGAGAGAGAGAGAGACACGGGGAGAGAGAGAGAGAGAGACACGGGGAGAGAGAGAGAGAGAGACACAGGGAGAGAGAGAGAGACACAGGGAGAGAGAGAGAGACACAGGGAGAGAGAGAGAGACACGGGAGAGAGAGAGAGACACAGGGAGAGAGAGAGAGACACGGAGAGAGAGAGAAAGAGACACGGGGAGAGAGAGAGAGAGAGACACGGGGAGAGAGAGAGAGACACGGGGAGAGAGAGAGAGAGACACAGGGAGAGAGTGAGAGACACGGGGGGAGAGAGAGAGAGGGAGACACGGGGGGAGAGAGAGAGAGACAAGGGGGGAGGGAGAGAGACACTGGGAGAGAGAGAGAGAGAGAGAGACAGGGGAGAGAGAGAGAGAGAGAGAGGGAGAGAGACTGAGAGAGAGAGAGAGAGAGAGATACAGGGGAGAGAGAGAGACATGGGGAGAGAGAGAGAGGGAGAGAGAGAGATGATTTGGTTGCGTGCAGCCAGCAGTTAGATTAAGATGAATGTTTTACAAAGCTGAGGTTTGGCAGAGCTGCTCTCTCTGATGCTGCTGAGAACATAGAACCAGAATTGAAAGCACGTTGTCAACGAGGCTGTACTGTCTCTGGGATGGGAGGATGGCAACAGATGCCAGGGAGGAAGAAAGGAGTGTAGAGGGAGATGAGAGGGAGGAGGAGGAAGGACAGAGGGAAGAGAGAAGAAACGAGGGAGAGAGGAGGGGGTAACCAAAACGAACATGACTAAAGAGCTTGTGACATGTGCAGTTGAATTGGCACGGCAGTAAACACTCCGCCACGCGTTATTCCCAGACCATTAAAGACACGCCATTAGCCACGTTATGAGATGGATACAGGAAGGCAAATTACACACCATTCTTTTAATGATTATCCCACTCTGCGTTCAGGTATTTTACAGCCATTGGAGAGGAGACACACCAAGTTATTCCAGTGCTCTCACTGCTCTAGCTTCTAGTCATTAGAAAACCATAAAACACTCTTCATGAGAGGGTGATTTAACTGCCGCTGGACAACTGTTAGAAACGGCGCTTTCCAAACATTAGCCGTCCGGCTAGCAGTCTAATAACTGGGTGTGTGAAGACCAAACATTAGCCGTCCGGCTAGCAGTCTAATAACTGGGTGTGTGAAGACCAAACATTAGCCGTCCGGCTAGCAGTCTAATAACTGGGTGTGTGAAGACCAAACATTAGCCGTCCGGCTAGCAGTCTAGTAACTGGGTGTGTGAAGACCAAACATTAGCCGTCCGGCTAGCAGTCTAATAACTGGGTGTGTGAAGACCAAACATTAGCCGTCCGGCTAGCAGTCTAGTAACTGGGTGTGTGAAGACCAAACATTAGCCGTCCGGCTAGCAGTCTAATAACTGGGTGTGTGAAGACCAAACATTAGCCGTCCGGCTAGCAGTCTAATAACTGGGTGTGTGAAGACCAAACATTAGCCGTCCGGCTAGCAGTCTAATAACTGGGTGTGTGAAGACCAAACATTAGCCGTCCGGCTAGCAGTCTAATAACTGGGTGTGTGAAGACCAAACATTAGCCGTCCGGCTAGCAGTCTAATAACTGGGTGTGTGAAGACCAAACATTAGCCGTCCGGCTAGCAGTCTGATAACTGGGTGTGTGAAGACCAAATTGTATTTGACCTTCCAACCCACCAGCTGTCCACTAATGAGTTCTCTGACACTTTCAGCCCGAGAGAAGGAACAGTCAGGATTCTACTGTAGCCAGTATTATGCGAGTATGTTTCCACAAGTTCAAGTTCAGACGGATATTTACTGAACTTCGCCTGAGGCCTCGTATGACAGCTTGAATGATGGGGGAACTGCAAGTGTGTGAGCAGTGAACACACACACCCTCCGTGTAGTCTTTTGCAGGACCTCTCTGGAGAAAAGGTCTGTTGTACTGAAAACACAGTTGTCATGTTGATACTGTTTACCCATGCCTATTTCAGACTTTCAGCAGTAAATGTTATATTATGTAAATTGTACAGTACACTGCGTGGGCATCTGCCTCCACCAATCATGGGGCATACTTACAAATATCCTCCACACAGTGCGTGTAAGCCATCTTTTATCCCTACACCTACACCATACTAAACTGTACAGTACGCTGTGATGCAGCATAGAATAGAATGCAAATGTACATGTGTGTGTGTGTATATATAAATTGAGAAAATGACTCTATAGGACTTCCAGAGGAGGGGGGTGGGGGGGTCTAGGGTGTAGTGGGCCAAATGCTGTGGAGGTGCCATAAACTATAGGAAGCAGAGAGCAATCTCTTACACACACACACACACACACACACACACACACACACACACACACACACACACACACACACACACACACACACACACACACACACACACACACACACACACACACACACACACACACACACACAGCTCCAATGGAGAGCAGCATAGCAGTAGCGTGTTCTGGCAGGGAGAGACATTAATCATGTCACTGGATCCCAGTAGGAGGAGTAACACACACACACACACACACACACACACACACACACACACACACACACACACACACACACACACACACACACACACACACACACACACACACACACACACACACACACACACACACACACACGCACACACACACACACACACCGACCTGCTGAAAGGGAGATGTGACAGAACACTGAGCTTGTAGATTGACTGGTCTGTGGGAGGACAGAGGACTCCTGCTCTGCTCTGATTAACACTGTATTATTCAGCTTACACTGGGCTGATCCCAGATCTGTATGTGCCAACTCCTCTCGTTGTCTAGTGCATGACAACGATAGTCAGGTGGCCAAAGCTCCAACAGATCTGGGGCTAATCTTTCATTAGTCTTCAATTGAATAACTTGCACTATGTTGTCTAAGGGGAACTGGTGTTTTTGTGTGGACTGTGTTAAAGAAAGAGCGAAGACTACAGATGATTTCAGGTTGACCTCATGAGACATACTGCAGCAGTACAACACTGAGAGCTGACAGTTTCAGCCAGCTGTGGTCTAACAGCAGCCCTGAAACATACTGCAGCAATACAACACTGAGAGCTGACAGTTTCAGCCAGCTGTGGTCAAACAGCAGCCATGAGACATACTGCAGCAATACAACACTGAGAGCTGACAGTTTCAGCCAGCTGTGGTCTAACAGCAGCCATGAGACATACTGCAGCAATACAACACTGAGAGCTGACAGTTTCAACCAGCTGTGGTCTAACAGCAGCCATGAGACATACTGCAGCAGTACAACACTGAGAGCTGACAGTTTCAGCCAGCTGTGGTCTAACAGCAGCCCTGTGAGACACCAGTGTTATGCCTGGGCCAATGAGTTATCAGGACCCATGGTGTTAATGATGGCAGGGCCTGGTGTCTCTCTGTTTTAACATTACTGTATAACACAACCACATCATTAGAGAGGCTGACAGACAGGGGGAGGGAAGAGTGGGAAGAAGTGTGACAGGATGTGCAGTCATCCAGAGAGAGAGAGAGAGCCTTGCTATTGAGAAAGGCCGCCGTAGGCAGACCTGGCTCTCAAGAGAGGACAGGCTATGTTGCCACTGCCCACAAAATGAGGTGGAAACTGAGCTGCACTTCCTTACCTCCTGCCCAATGTATGACCATATTAGAGACTCATCTATCCCTCAGATTACACAGATCCACAAAGAATTTGAAAAGAACTCCCATATCTATTGGGTGAAATACCCTACGAGAGAGAGAGATTTAGGCTACTTCTGTTCATTATTCATTTCAATGAAATATACACCAATTGATTGGTGAATAATGTGAAGTGTCAGGGCAGTGTAGAGACTAGAGACAGTGATGTAAGATCTAAAGGCACCTCATCATTACTTATCTTTGCTGAAAGGAAATCCACTCTGTCTTTCTGCTGTTTGGTGCATTTATTTAAACCCCTCCTTGATGTCCTAGTTTCATAGCGGCAGACTCCATTAGCCATTCTAGAACAGATTCCAGGAGTGGGCTATTGATTGAAAATCACACTCCCACACAGTGGTTCCAACACACAACATTAATGTCAGAACATAGACTAGTGTGCCGAGCCAGACACTGAGGAAAGTCATCCTATTGGAATCAATGCCTCAGTTACTGTCCCTGTCCCAGCTTGACCTGATGTGGTGTGTAAATGCTAGGCCAATACTGGACAACACGCACGCACGCACACACACACACACACACACACACACACACACACACACACACACACACACACACACACACACACACACACACACACACACACACACACACACACACACACACACACACACACACACACACACACACACACACACACACACACACACACACACACGAGACCTATAGTACGTGCTTTCTTAATGACCTCTGATTGGGTTAACTGCTGTGCTCTGTTAACCACTCCACCTCTGTACAACATGACAGTATCAGTCCTGGCAGCAGGCTGCTCTCTCACCTTGCAGCCGCTCTCGTCATCCATCCCAATGTGTTTGTGGAGTCGGGACACAGATGATCTTCAACACACACAACAACATGCATTATGTTATTACTGAGAGATTGTTCTCCGGCTGATTAAAGTTGTCAACATTGGTTAGTTCCGTGGTGGGCTGTGCTGTGACTCTATCTCTTCCACCCCCCTCTCTCTTTCTCTCTCTCGCTCCCTCTATCTCTGTGTCTCTGGCAGTATATAGGCCATGTGATACATGTCCACGCTGGCTGGCCTTGATGCAGTTACTGTAAGGGGATTTTCAGAACAACACTTGGATGTAGCTTTTTCAGGCTGTCGCATAATTGAGGCCATTATGGTCATCTAAACTAAACAATGCCTTCCTCTTCCCTTAGCGACTCGGTCCAGCTGTAGTTGTCATGGTTTCCGTGTGTCAGAAAGTCAAGTACTGTTCTATTTGAGAGTAATACTTCAGCAGATAAACGGATCCATCACAGATAAGCATGCTGATAAGTAGCACTGCAGAAACGAGGAGTATTTTCTAGGCTAAACTGTTTCTCCATCTTACTACAGCGTGATTGGAACTGACTAGACAAGCTGATGACAATTACTCTCATGGTGGTGAATTTGGTACAAAATGTGCTGGTCGGGTTTCTGCATGCCTCGAGGGCTCATCTGTGAAATGTCAGCGTGTGTGTGTTTTGTTCTAGAGGAACCACTGAAAGGAAAGATCACTCTGCACTCAGTACAGAGACTGTATGGTGTAGTAATCTCACCATGGCAGAACACAACACACACACACACACACACACACACACACACACTGACTGTATGGTGTAGTAATCTCACCATGGCAGAACACAACACACACACACACACACACACACACACACACACTGACTGTATGGTGTAGTAATCTCACCATGGCAGAACACAACACACACACACACACACACACACACACACACTGACTGTATGGTGTAGTAATCTCACCATGGCAGAACACAACACACACACACACACACACACACACACACACACACACACACACACACACACACACACACACACACACACACACACACACACACACACACACACACACACACACACACACACACACACACACACACACACACTGACTGTATGGTGTAGTAATCTCACCATGGCAGAACACAACACACACACACACACACACACACACTGACTGTATGGTTTAGTAATCTCACCATGGCAGAACACAACACACACACACACACACACTGACTGTATGGTTTAGTAATCTCACCATGGCAGAACACAACACAACACACACACACACTGACTGTATGGTGTAGTAATCTCACCATGGCAGAACACAACACACACACACACACACACACACACACACACACACACACACACACACACACACACACACACACACACTGGCTGTATGGTGTAGTAATCTCACCATGGCAGAACAGCAGATGGGTCTGTCAGCACTGTGGGCTGGGCTGGCATTCACACTAGTCATTTGTCCGCCCCTAAAGAAGCAACGTACAGGACCTGGCAGCTCATGCATACAGTGCTACTGGAATAATTGCATAATGCATGTTTTTGTGAAGCATTTTGACGGAGGAGGAGGACATGGGGTAGCTGCTTCTTCAGAGAGTAGGTTTGGCTACACCCACAGATTGCATTCAATGCTGTATGTTGTTGTAAGTATTAAGCTGGGTGGTTAGTGGTCACTGCTTCGGCCTTTTCACTTGTTATGTTGGCGTGGTTCTGTTTCCCCATAAGTGACGTCATTGCTCAACTTTGAGATCAACGTTGATTGCTGTATCCAAGTTTCCAGCTTTTTCAACCGTTATTGTCGACACTTTACATTAAGGTATACTTTATAAATGGCTTAGAAACGGCTAATTACTAGATCGTTTGTAAATATAACACATTGGTTTCGCTCGCTAAACGCTTCCCTGTCTCACTAATGGTACGGTGTGCTCCTACAGGAAGCCTCGTCCTGTCTCCCAGCTGGTTGCTCAGCGGGTAGCGCCGCAGTTCGCCTCGCCCACGCTGCTGCCCAAGAAGGACAAGAAGGACAGAACGGACCAGGAGAAGAATGACAAAGAGCCCACAGTGAAGAAGAACAGCCATAAGAAGATGAGGTAAACATTCACAGATAAACAACTGTTTATCATGAACCTGTTGCATTTAACCTGTAGTAGTAGTATGGTGTGATTAGTAGTAGTAGTAGTAGTAGTATGCTGTGATTAGTAGTAGTAGTAGTAGTAGTATGGCGTGATTAGTAGTAGTAGTAGTAGTAGTATGCTGTGATTAGTAGTAGTATGATAGTGTGAGTAGTGGTAGTATGATAGTGGGATTAGTAGTAGTGGTAGTAGTATGGTGTGATTAGTAGTAGTAGTAGTAGTATGGCGTGATTAGTAGTAGTAGTAGTAGTAGTATGATAGTGGGATTAGTAGTAGTGGTAGTAGTATGGTGTGATTAGTAGTAGTAGTATGATAGTGTGATTAGTAGTAGTAGTATGATAGTGGGATTAGTAGTAGTAGTATGATAGTGGGATTAGTAGTAGTATGATAGTGAGATTAGTAGTAGTATGATAGTGGGATTAGTAGTAGTAGTAGTAGTATGATAGTGTGATTAGTAGTAGTAGTATGATAGTGTGATTAGTATTAGTAGTAGTAGTATGATAGTGTGATTAGTAGTAGTAGTAGTATGATAGTGAGATTAGTAGTAGTATGATAGTGTGATTAGTAGTAGTATGATAGAGGGATTAGTAGTAGTATGATAGTGGGATTAGTAATAGTATGATAGTGAGATTAGTAGTAGTATGATAGTGGGATTAGTAGTAGTAGTGGTAGTATGATAGTGGGATTAGTAGTAGTAGTAGTATGGTGTGATTAGTAGTAGTAGTAGTATGGTGTGATTAGTAGTAGTAGTAGTATGGTGTGATTAGTAGTAGTAGTAGTATGGTGTGATTAGTAGTAGTAGTAGTAGTATGGTGTGATTAGTAGTAGTAGTGGTAGTATAGTGTGATTAGTAGTAGTAGTATGATAGTGTGATTAGTAGTAGTAGTAGTATGGCGTGATTAGTAGTAGTAGTAGTAGTAGTATGATAGTGTGATTAGTAGTAGTAGTAGTAGTATGATAGTGTGATTAGTAGTAGTAGTAGTAGTATGGTGTGATTAGTAGTAGTAGTAGTATGATAGTGTGATTAGTATGATAGTGTGATTAGTAGTAGTAGTATGATAGTGTGATTAGTATGATAGTGTGATTAGTAGTAGTAGTATGATAGTGTGATTAGTAGTAGTAGTATGATAGTGTGATTAGTAGTAGTAGTATGATAGTGTGATTAGTAGTAGTAGTATGATAGTGGGATTAGTAGTAGTAGTAGTAGTATGATAGTGTGATTAGTAGTAGTAGTAGTATGATAGTGGGATTAGTAGTAGTAGTATGATAGTGGGATTAGTAGTAGTAGTATGATAGTGTGATTAGTAGTAGTAGTATGATAGTGGGATTAGTAGTAGTAGTAGTATGATAGTGTGATTAGTAGTAGTGGTAGTATGATAGTGTGATTAGTAGTAGTAGTGGTAGTATGATAGTGGGATTAGTAGTAGTAGTGGTAGTATGATAGTGGGATTAGTATGATAGTGGGATTAGTAGTAGTAGTAGTATGGTGTGATTAGTAGTAGTAGTAGTAGTATGGTGTGATTAGTAGTAGTAGTAGTATGATAGTGTGATTAGTAGTAGTGGTAGTAGTATGATAGTGGGATTAGTAGTAGTAGTGGTAGTATGATAGTGGGATTAGTAGTAGTAGTAGTAGTATGGTGTGATTAGTAGTAGTAGTAGTAGTATGGTGTGATTAGTAGTAGTAGTAGTATGATAGTGTGATTAGTAGTAGTAGTAGTATGATAGTGGGATTAGTAGTAGTAGTATGATAGTGTGATTAGTAGTAGTAGTATGATAGTGTGATTAGTAGTAGTAGTATGATAGTGTGATTAGTAGTAGTGGTAGTATGATAGTGTGATTAGTAGTAGTAGTAGTAGTATGATAGTGTGATTAGTAGTAGTAGTAGTATGGTGTGATTAGTAGTAGTAGTGGTAGTATGATAGTGTGATTAGTATTAGTAGTGGTAGTATGATAGTGGGATTAGTAGTAGTAGTGGTAGTATGATAGTGTGATTAGTAGTAGTAGTAGTAGTATGATAGTGGGATTAGTAGTAGTAGTGGTAGTATGATAGTGGGATTAGTAGTAGTAGTAGTATGATAGTGGGATTAGTAGTAGTAGTGGTAGTATGATAGTGGGATTAGGAGTAGTAGTGGTAGTATGATAGTGGGATTAGTAGTAGTAGTATGATAGTGGGATTAGTAGTAGTGGTAGTATGATAGTGGGATTAGTAGTAGTAGTAGTAGTAGTATGGCGTGATTAGTAGTAGTAGTAGTGGTAGTATGATAGTGGGATTAGTAGTAGTAGTGGTAGTATGATAGTGGGATTAGTAGTAGTAGTGGTAGTATGATAGTGTGATTATTAGTAGTAGTAGTAGTATGATAGTGTGATTAGTAGTAGTAGTAGTAGTATGATAGTGTGATTAGTAGTAGTGGTAGTATGATAGTGGGATTAGTAGTAGTAGTGGTAGTATGATAGTGGGATTAGGAGTAGTAGTGGTAGTATGATAGTGGGATTAGTAGTAGTAGTATGATAGTGGGATTAGTAGTAGTGGTAGTATGATAGTGGGATTAGTAGTAGTAGTAGTAGTAGTATGGCGTGATTAGTAGTAGTAGTAGTAGTATGGCGTGATTAGTAGTAGTATGATAGTGGGATTAGTAGTAGTGGTAGTATGATAGTGTGATTAGTAGTAGTAGTAGTAGTATGATAGTGTGATTAGTAGTAGTAGTATGATAGTGTGATTAGTAGTAGTAGTATGATAGTGTGATTAGTAGTAGTAGTATGATAGTGTGATTAGTAGTAGTAGTATGATAGTGTGATTAGTAGTAGTAGTATGATAGTGTGATTAGTAGTAGTAGTATGATAGTGTGATTAGTATGATAGTGTGATTAGTAGTAGTAGTAGTAGTATGATAGTGAGATTAGTAGTAGTAGTAGTAGTATGATAGTGTGATTAGTAGTAGTAGTAGTAGTGGTAGTATGATAGTGTGATTAGTAGTAGTAGTAGTAGTATGATAGTGTGATTAGTAGTAGTAGTAGTATGATAGTGTGATTAGTAGTAGTAGTAGTAGTATGATAGTGTGATTAGTAGTAGTAGTAGTAGTATGATAGTGTGATTAGTAGTAGTATGATAGTGTGATTAGTAGTAGTAGTAGTATGATAGTGTGATTAGTATTAGTAGTGGTAGTATGATAGTGTGATTAGTAGTAGTAGTAGTATGATAGTGTGATTAGTAGTAGTAGTAGTAGTATGATAGTGAGATTAGTAGTAGTAGTAGTAGTATGATAGTGAGATTAGTAGTAGTAGTAGTATGATAGTGAGATTAGTAGTAGTAGTAGTATGATAGTGTGATTAGTAGTAGTAGTAGTAGTAGTATGATAGTGTGATTAGTAGTAGTAGTAGTATGATAGTGTGATTAGTAGTAGTAGTAGTAGTATGATAGTGAGATTAGTAGTAGTAGTAGTAGTATGGTGTGATTAGTAGTAGTAGTATGATAGTGTGATTAGTAGTAGTGGTAGTAGTATGATAGTGTGATTAGTAGTAGTGGTAGTATGATAGTGGGATTAGTAGTAGTAGTAGTAGTATGGTGTGATTAGTAGTAGTAGTAGTATGATAGTGTGATTAGTAGTAGTGGTAGTATGATAGTGGGATTAGTAGTAGTAGTGGTAGTATGATAGTGGGATTAGTAGTAGTAGTGGTAGTAGTAGTAGTATGATAGTGTGATTAGTAGTAGTAGTATGATAGTGGGATTAGTAGTAGTAGTAGTAGTATGGCGTGATTAGTAGTAGTAGTAGTATGATAGTGTGATTAGTATTAGTAGTGGTAGTATGATAGTGTGATTAGTAGTAGTAGTAGTATGATAGTGTGATTAGTAGTAGTAGTATGATAGTGTGATTAGTATGATAGTGTGATTAGTAGTAGTAGTATGATAGTGTGATTAGTATGATAGTGTGATTAGTAGTAGTAGTATGATAGTGAGATTAGTAGTAGTAGTAGTATGATAGTGGGATTAGTAGTAGTAGTAGTAGTATGATAGTGTGATTAGTAGTAGTAGTAGTAGTATAGTGTGATTAGTAGTAGTAGTAGTAGTAGTATGATAGTGTGATTAGTAGTAGTAGTAGTATGATAGTGTGATTAGTAGTAGTAGTAGTAGTATGATAGTGTGATTAGGAGTAGTAGTGGTAGTATGATAGTGTGATTAGTAGTAGTAGTAGTAGTATGATAGTGTGATTAGTAGTAGTAGTAGTATGATAGTGTGATTAGTAGTAGTGGTAGTATAGTGTGATTAGTAGTAGTAGTATGATAGTGTGATTAGTAGTAGTAGTAGTATGATAGTGTGATTAGTAGTAGTGGTAGTATGATAGTGGGATTAGTAGTAGTAGTATGATAGTGTGATTAGTAGTAGTAGTATGATAGTGGGATTAGTAGTAGTAGTGGTATGATAGTGTGATTAGTAGTAGTAGTAGTATGATAGTGTGATTAGTAGTAGTAGTATGATAGT
This sequence comes from Salvelinus fontinalis, assembly GCF_029448725.1. NCBI lineage: Eukaryota > Metazoa > Chordata > Actinopteri > Salmoniformes > Salmonidae > Salvelinus > Salvelinus fontinalis. The sequence goes on along the minus strand of NW_026600797.1, from coordinate 90,798 downwards.
GTGATTAGTAGTAGTATGATAGTGTGATTAGTAGTAGTAGTAGAAGGATAGTGTGATTAGTAGTAGTAGTAGTAGTATGATAGTGTGATTAGTAGTAGTATGATAGTGTTTAGTAGTAGTGTGATAGTGTTTAGTAGTAGTATGATAGTGTTTAGTAGTAGTATCAGCATGATAGTGTTTATTATTAGTATGATAGTGGGATTATTACTAGTATTATTAGTGTCAGTGTAGCAGTATCAAAGTAGTACTATAGTAGAAAGGTACAGTTGAAGTCGGAGGTTTACGTACACTTAGGTTGGCATCATTAAAACTTAATCCACAAATGTCTTATTTACAAACTATAGTTTTGGCAAGTCGGTTAGGACATCTACTTTGTGCATGACACAATTCATTTTTACAAGTATTGTTTACAGACAGATTATTTCACTTATATTTCACTGTATCACAATTCCAGTGGGTCAAAAGTTGACATACACTAAGTTGACTCTACACCTGCATTGCTTGCTGTTTGGGGTTTCAGGCTGGGTTTCTGTACAGCACTTTGATACACTGCTCAAAAAAATAAAGGGAACACTTAAACAACACAATGTAACTCCAAGTCAATCACACTTCTGTGAAATCAAACTGTCCACTTAGGAAGCAAGACTGATTGACAATAAATTTAACATGCTGTTGTGCAAATGGAATAGACAAAAGGTGGAAATTAAAGGCAATTAGCAAGACACCCCCAAAAAAGGAGTGATTCTGCAGGTGGTGACCACAGACCACTTCTCAGTTCCTATGCTTCCTGGCTGATGTTTTGGTCACTTTTGAATGCTGGCGATGCTCTCACTCTAGTGGTAGCATGAGATGGAGTCTACAACCCACACAAGTGGCTCAGGTAGTGCAGTTCATCCAGGATGGCACATCAATGCGAGCTGTGGCAAAAAGGTTTGCTGTGTCTGTCAGCGTAGCGTCCAAAGCATGCAGGCGCTACCAGGAGACAGGCCAGTACATCAGGAGACGTGGAGGAGGCCGTAGGAGGGCAACAACCCAGCAGCAGGACCGCTACCTCCGCCTTTGTGCAAGGAGGTGCACTGCCAGCGCCCTGCAAAATGACCTCCAGCAGGCCACAAATGTGCATGTGTCTGCTCAAACGGTCAGAAACAGACTCCATGAGGGTGGTATGAGGGCCCGACGTCCACAGGTGGGGGTTGTGCTTACAGCCCAACACCGTGCAGGACGTTTGGCATTTGCCAGAGAACACCAAGATTGGCAAATTCGCCACTGGCGCCCTGTGCTCTTCACAGATGAAAGCAGGTTCACACTGACCACATGAGCACATGTGACAGAGTCTGGAGACGCCGTGGAGAACGTTCTGCTGCCTGCAATATCCTCCAGCATGACCGGTTTGGCGATGGGTCAGTCATGGTGTGGGGTGGCATTTCTTTGTGGGGCCGCACAGCCCTCCATGTGCTCGCCAGAGGTAGCCTGACTGCCATTAGGTACCGAGATGAGATCCTCAGACCCCTTGTGAGACCATATGCTGACACATGCACATTTGTGGCCTGCTGGAGGTCATTTTGCAGGGCTCTGGCAGTGCACCTCCTTGCACAAAGGCGGAGGTAGCGGTCCTGCTGCTGGGTTGTTGCCCTCCTACGGCCTCCTCCACGTCTCCTGATGTACTGGCCTGTCTCCTGGTAGCGCCTCCATGCTCTGGACACTACGCTGACAGACACAGCAAACCTTTTTGCCACAGCTCGCATTGATGTGCCATCCTGGATGATCTGCATTACCTGAGCCACTTGTGTGGGTTGTAGACTCCGTCTCATGCTACCAATAGAGTGAGAGCACCGCCAGCATTCAAAAGTGACCAAAACATCAGCCAGGAAGCATAGGAACTGAGAAGTGGTCTGTGGTCACCACCTGCAGAATCACTCCTTTTTTGGGGGTGTCTTGCTAATTGCCTATAATTTCCACCTTTTGTCTATTCCATTTGCACAACAGCATGTGAAATTTATTGTCAATCAGTGTTGCTTCCTAAGTGGACAGTTTGATTTCACAGAAGTGTGATTGACTTGGAGTTACATTGTGTTGTTTAAGTGTTCCCTTTATTTTTTTGAGCAGTGTATATCAGCTGATGTAAGGAGGACTATAAATACATTTGATTTGATGACTGTGCCTTTAAACAGTTTGGAAAATTCCAGAAAGTGATGTCATGGCTTTAGAAGCTTCTGATAGGCTAATTGACATAATTTGAGTCAATTGGAGGTGTACCATGTTATTGACTTGTTTATTGTTTACTCCATGTGTAACTCTGTGTTGTTGTCTGTTCACACTGCTATGCTTTATCTTGGCCAGGTCGCAGTTGCAAATGAGAACTTGTTCTCAACTAGCCTACCTGGTTAAATAAAGGTGAAATAAAAAAAATAAAAAAAACCTGTGGATGTATTTCAAGGCCTACCTTCAAACTCAGTGCCGCTTTGCTTGGCATCAAGGGAAAATCAAAAGAAATCAGCCAAGACCTCAGAGAAAGAATTGTGGACCTCCACAAGTCTTGTTCATCCTTGGGAGCAATTTCCAAATGCCTGAAGGCACCACGTTCATCTGTACAAACAATAGTACACAAATATAAACACCATGGGACCAAGCAGCTGTCATACCGCTCAGGAAGGAGACGCGTTCTGTCTCCTAGAGATGAATGTACTTTGGTGTGAAAAGTGCAAATCAATCCCAGAACAACAGCAAGACCTTGTGAAGATGCTGGAGGAAACAGGTACAAAAATATCTATATCCACAGTAAAACAAGTCCTATATTGACATAACCTGAAAGGCCGCTCAGCAAGGAAGAAGCCACTGCTCCAAACCCGCCATAGAAAAGCCAGACTACGGTTTGCAATTGCACATGGGGACAAAGATCGTACTTTTGGAGAAATGTCCTCTGGTCTGATGAAACAAAATTAGAACTGTGCTTTGCTGCAGGAGGGACTGGTGCACTTCACAAAATAGATAGCATCATGAGAAGGGAAAATTATGTGGATATATTAAAGCAACATCTCAAGACATCAGCCAGGAACGTAAAGCTTGGTCGCAAATGGGTCTTACAAATGGACAATGACCCCAAGCATACTTCCAAAGTTGTGGCAAAATGGCTTAAGGACAACAAAGTCAAGGTATTGGAGTGGCCATCACAAAGCCCTGACCTCAAGCCTATAGAACATGTGTGGGCAGAAATGAAAAAGCGTGTGCAAACAAGGAGGCCTATAAACTTGACTCAGTTACACCAGCTCTGTCAGGAGGAATGGGCCAAAATTCACCCAACTTATTGGAAGGCTACCCTAAACATTTGACCCAAGTTAAAAAATGCTACCAAATACTAGTTGAGTGTATGTAAACTTCTGACCCACTGGGAATGTGATGAAAGAAATTAAAGCTGAAATAAATCATTCTCTCTACTATTATTCTGACATTTTACATTCTTAAAATAAAGTGGTGATCCTAACTGACCTAAGACAGGGAATTTTTACAAGGATTAAATGTCAGGAATTGTGAAAAACTGAGTTTAAATGTACTTGGCTAAGGTATATGTAAACTTCCGACTTCAACTGTATATGGTTTCCACATATTTCATAAGCGCTCCAGTTTGTGTGGTTTACCCCTATCCTCCCTCTCTCTCTGTCAAAGGCTTATAACATCCACCTGTCTCCTCTCCCTCCCTCAGGCCCAGGTTAAAAAACATTGACAGGAGCAGCGCTCAGCACCTAGAGGTCACGGTTGGAGACCTGACTGTCATCATCACAGACTTTAAGGAGAAAACCAAACCTCCCCCCTCCTCCACCACCACCACCACACCCCCCACCTCTACCACCCCCTCCAGCAGTGTGTCTGTGTCTGCAGAACACCACAGTGGCTCCAGCTCAGACAACAACACTGAGAGAGGGGTCTCGCGGTCATCTTCACCCCGAGGAGAGGGCTTCTTAGTCGGGACAGAGTCCCACTAGACCACCCCAATTGGAACCCCAGACCCCCCCACCCCCCAAGTTGGAGGCCCTGGACCACCAAACTCCTAGCCCAACAGACCCTCAGACCTCCAACCCCTAGACCTTGGCCTGGACATCCAACCCCTAGACCTTGCCCTGGATCCCCAACCCCTAGACCTTGGCCTGGATCCCCAACCCCTAGACCTTGGCCTGGATCCCCAACCCCTAGACCTTGGCCTGGATCCCCGACCCCTAGACCTTGGCCTGGATCCCCGACCCCTAGACCTTTGCCTGGACACCCGACCCCTAGACCTTGACCTGGATCCCCAACCCCTAGACCTTGGCCTGGACGCCCGACCCCTAGACCTAGACCTTGGCCTGGACCCCCGACCCCTAGACCTTGGCCTGGACCCCCGACCCCTAGACCTTGGCCTGGTACCCCGACCCCTAGACCTTGGCCTGGACCCCGACCCCTAGACCTTGGCCTGGACCCCGACCCCTAGACCTTGGCCTGGATCTCTGACCCCTAGACCTTGGCCTGGATCTCTGACCCCTAGACCTTGGCCTGGATCCTCGACACCTAGACCTTGGCCTGGATCCTCGACCCCTAGACCTTGGCCTGGATCCCCAACCCCTAGACCTTGGCCTGGACCCCCAACCACTAGACCTTGCCCTGGATCCCCAACCCCTAGACCTTGGCCTGGACCCCCAACCCCTAGACCTTGGCCTGGACCCCCGACCCCTAGACCTTGGGTATGACTACTCATGGCTTAACATAGGCCACTCTAACCTCACTCCTCTGTCCTCAACTCTGATATGTAATGTTATCTCTGGACTTGCACATTTACTGTAGTACTAGCTACAGGTTACAGCTAGATCAACACATTTAGCAGCTACAGGTTACAGCTAGATCAACACATTTAGCAGCTACAGTTTACAGCTAGATCAACACATTTAGCAGCTACAGGTTACAGCTAGATCAACACATTTAGCAGCTACAGGTTACAGCTAGATCAACACATTTAGCAGCTACAGTTTACAGCTAGATCAACACATTTAACAGCTACAGGTTACAGCTAGATCAACACATTTAGCAGCTATAGGTTACAGCTAGATCAACACATTTAGCAGCTACAGTTTACAGCTAGATCAACACATTTAGCAGCTACAGGTTACAGCTAGAGCAACACATTTAGCAGCTACAGCTAGAACAACACATTTAGCAGCTACAGGTTATAGCTAGATCAACACATTTAGCAGCTACAGGTTATAGCTAGCACTACTACTACAACCTTGAGTTGTGGTTTGCTTTTGGATAAAAAAAAACACCACAATCTGAAGTCTTGTTTTAAGAAATTTCTCTGATTAACTTTAGGTCAATTTAACTGACTTTAAAAACTATTTTTTGAAACCTGTGTTCTAAACATGAAGTAATGTCATTACATTTAGCTGATCTTAGCCTATTGGACAGCTCTGTTTTTTAATGTGTTATAACATCACGTCAGTGTTAGTATCCATGTCAACATCGGAACTTTCAACCTCCTGTCCAATGAGAACTGTCGTGACATGATGATTATGGTTCAGAGTTCTTCAGTTTGTGTTGCATTATGGGAGAAAACATGAGGTACATGTGGAGAGGATGGAAAACCTATAGGCTCTCTTTTGGTACTTGTCTCTCAGTTGTAAAGTGTCATTTATTGATTGAATGTGTTGGAGACTGAATTGTATTGTCATTGACTCACATCAGCCGGGACCTGGTGTGGTTTTATCATTCATGAGAAAATATTCTTCAAAACAACGTCGGTTTTTGAATTGTGTCCGTTTTAACACCACCTCAAATGATTGATCATACTGTATCACAACATTCACTGTTACATTTTCTATCATTTGTTTTGTTTCTACCAAGCTTTTCTGTTTAGAAATGTATGGACAACTTGGTTGGTTACATGGTTCAATGTCTATAAAGAAAGATATAAATAATGGCATTATGTATTGGAAAAGAGTTGTGCTTTCTGTCTGTTGTCCATGTTTCTATAACAACAGGGTTCTAGACTTTAACGGCTTGTCCTGGATATGAACCAGGGTTCTAGGGAACGTATGTTTGGATGGTCATTGATGACCAATCATGGGTAAGTAGTGAAAGCAATTCTAGCCACAGTGTTTGACTGACACAATTGGCATGATGTACAGTATTCACAAACCTTGACTTTTTCCTAATTTTTTTACAAAGTGGGATTAAAATGGATTAAAAAAATAAATATATTGTCAACGATCTAGATAAGTATTCAACCCCCTGAGTCAATACATGTTAGAATCACCTTCCTTCCTCTCTGGCAACTGAGTTAGGAAGGATCCCTACATCTTTGTAGTGACTGGGTGTATTGATACACCACCCAAAGTCTAATGAATAACTTCACCATGCTCACAGGGATATTACATTTCTGTTTATTTATTTTATATTTACCCATCTACCAATAGGTGCCCTTCTTTGTGAGGCATTGGAAAACCTCCCTGGTCTTTAAGGTTCAATCTGTGTTTGAGATTCACTGCTCGACTGAGGGACCTTTCAGATCATTGTATGTGTGGGGTTCAGATATGAGGTAGTCATTCAAAAATCATGTTAAACACTGTTATTGCACACAGACTGAGTCCATGCAACTTATTAGGTGACTTGTTAAACACATTTTTACTCCTGAAATTATTTAAGCTTGCCATAACAGGGTGGTTGAATACTTATTGACTCAAGACATTTTAGCTTTAATTTTTTTAATTCCACTTTGACATTGTGGGGTATTGTGTGTAGGCCAGTGACACAAAATCTCAATTTAATCCATTTAAATTCAGGCTGTAACACAACAAAATGTGGACAAAGTCAAGGGGTGTGAATACTTTCTGAAAGCGCGGTAGGTAGAGTAGACCTATCCTTTGTCTGGCTCACTCCGGTGGCTACCAAGGATGAAAAGCCAGCCTTTTTACATACCGATAGCGCCATCTAGTGGATAACCTCGAACCCACATCAAATACAATGCAGTTCCGTTTATTATAGGCTTACAATTGAAACATATCAGTAATATCAGAAGGATGCTCTGATATTTCCTCATGAATGTGGTTTTGAAAAGTCTATTTGTGTAGCCTACTTCTCAGAGTCACACACAGACCGGGGAAGGGCCTCACTGTTATTTATACTCCTCCCTTCCCCCAATGGTTCTCACAGAACACTGTCTTGCCTGCAGCGTGAATGGTGGTAGCCAGCTTCGTTCTGTGTCATGACTTTGAGTTTTGAAAGCGCTTTTACTTTTAATAATGCGGCGTTACATTCGTGCATTCCTCGTGTGCATGTTGTTTGCCGTGTTCTCGGCCTTGTACGTGTATAGTAAACTATTTTATTCAGATCTGTCGGTCGGGGGAGGACTGGGTGGGAAGACTTTCCTCCATCGAGCCGCGGCCTCTCAGCGAAGCGACATTGGACAAGAAACCAGGCGAGGGCCGGACGAAACAGGCCCAGGCGATCAACACTGGTACACTAGGTAATAGTTACACTGCTTATTATATAGCTAGATTGTAATACACTTCAAAAGGCTTCAAGCAAAATGAATGCATAACTAGCTTGGTGAACATATTTCCTCTGCAAGTAATGTATTGGAATGTGCACCATTGACAGATGTGTTCTCCACAATGGTATCAGGTGAACGTGTTTTTCATCAAGTTGCCGCTTTGTGAAACAAATATACAGCGACAAGACAAATTGTAACAATTCCTCTGGCTAACTTTTTGCATCCTTCCCACTTTCACTATGGTCATGGACACTGTGTACTTGCAGTTCCAGCCCAAACAACTACATTAGGATCAATTGCTGCTCGCAAAGACATGTAAATATAGCAAAACAAGCTCAATATAGCATGTATGTACCTGTAATAAAGAAATATACGCATTTTGACTGGTCGAATTAGGTTCACTAGCGCGCATGGAGATTCAATAACATGTATTTCTTCGTGACTTGACTATTGAAAGATTTCCACAACGTCAAGAGTGACACCGATTTATTTTCAAAGCTGATTGGTTTTCCTTCACCTTTTGACCAACCCTTTGAGGTGTTGCTGGCTGACCTGCTAGGGGGCCGCCATTGTAAATACGAACGTATTCTTAACTGACTCTCCTATTTAAATAAAGGTTAATAAAAATAAATACAAGTTACAGATGTCTTGAGACAAACACACGTGGGCATGAGTCAGTAGTCTACACCAGAAAAGCATTAGCACTGGATAATAATAATCGGAAAACAGATTGCAGTTGTTGAAATGGAAGTTAAATCTCTGTTGGCCAACTTCAGTGGTGTCTGCTGGATTGCTAAACAACAGGATGTGCAATTAAACGGGTGCTTATGGCCTTTAACAGTTTGTTACAGTCATCAAACTAGTGTGAATGACAAACAAGATCATCAGGTTGCCTAGACGAACACACCCCCTTCTCTTCTCTCCTACAACAACTTTTAAATGCTAACCTTACTGCTTTGTCTCTCTTCAGTCAAGCAAGAGATCTCTGTCGGCTATTCGGTTTAGCTGGTGGTGACGGGCATCTGGATTGCTGTGTGATGAGAGGAGAAGAATAGCCTTTTCAAATCCTCTCTGGCCCTCTCAAATATTGACTTTAGATATGAGACTTGGAAGTTGGGAGAGAGAAGGGGAATGACAGACCAAGAGCTGTTCGGCTGGCAAGAGAAGTCTACAAGCATGCCTTCCTCCAGGTCTGGAAGAGCAGAACAGCATCCAGTGTAGTGTCTGAACCAGTTGGTGAACCTGGCACAAACCATTTACAAAGGTTTTAACCTTTTAAATGAAACAAACGTTGATTTAACTCCAGCATACTTGTCTTTATTTGCAGGTACATCATGAGGAAAGCAGAGGGCCGTGTTAGGACGGCGGCAGCCATGCACCTGGCTGTAGTGGCCTGCGGACAGAGACTAGAGGAGACTCTCACCATGCTGAAGTCTGCTGTTATGCTCAGCATCAAACCACTGTGCCTACACATCTTCACTGAAGACCAGCTGCACGCCAGCTTTATAGAAGCTGTGAGTTGGACTGGATGCACTGCTAGACCTATAGCCTGTGATTGGAGGCATAATAATGTGGTAGTAATGAGATGTGATTGTGATAATGATGTAATATCACATGCCCTCCTATGATAATGTAAAAGCATCTACATCACAACTCTAGCATATAGGCTTCAATAAAGTCCCATTTGGTCCAGTTTACATGATACATACAGAATAGGAAACACTGTGAACACCTGCTCGTTCCATCACATAGACTGACCAGGTGAATCCAGGTGAAAGATATGATCCCTTGTTGATGTCACCTCTTAAAGCCACTTTAATCAGTGTAGATGAAGGGGAGGAGACGGGTTAAAGAATGATTTTTAAGCCTTGAGACATGAATTGTGTATGTGTGGAATTCCGAGGTTGAGTGACAAGAGATTGAAGTGCCTTTTGAATTGGGTACGGAAGTAGGTGCCAGGCGTACTGGTTTGTGTTAAGAACTGCAATGCTAATATGATGGGCTAACGGCTCTCGAGTGATGCAGTGTTCTAAGGCACTGCATCTCAGTGCTAGAGGCATCACTACAGACCCTGGTTCGATTCCAGGCTGTATCACAACCGACTGTTCGGGAGTCCCATAAGGTGGCACACAATTGACCCAGCGTCGTTATAAAATAACAATTTGTTCATAACTGACTTGCCTAGTTAAATGAAGGTTAAGTAAATAAAATAAAAATGCTCAACAGTTTCCTGTGTGTATCAAGAACTGTCCACCACCTAAAGGACATCCAGCCAACTTGACACAACTGTGGGAAGCATTGAAGTCAACATGGACCAGCATCCCTGTGGAACGCTTTTGACACCTTGTAGAGTCCATGCCTTGACACATTGAGCCTGTTCTGAGGGCAAAAGGGGGTGAAACTCAATATTAAGAAGGTGTTCCTAATGTTTGGTGTACTCAGTGTATAATCTAGACCAAGGGGTGTAATACTCATTCCATGGAGGGCCCAGGTTCTGCAGGTTTTAGTTTTTTATTTTCAATGAAGCCCTAGACAACCAGGTGTGGGGAGTTCATTACTAATTAGTGACCTGAATTCGTCAAGTACAAGGGAGGAGTGAACCTGTGACACTCAGACCTCCGTGGAATGAGTTTGACGCGTGGCCTAGAGGTTATCTATCTTGTCTATAAACGTTTGAGTATTTACCTGTTTTCAAACCTCTGTGTAATAGCACTTGTCTGGGTGCTTTGTTCTGTGTTTAGTTAGAGTCGTGGCCAAGTTCCTTCCGCTGCAGGTTTAACTACACTCTGTACCCCATCACCTTCCCCCATGAGAATGCTGGAGAGTGGAAGAAGCTCTTCAAACCATGTGCTTCTCAGAGACTCTTCCTACCTGTGAGTTTCATAGCTGGAGAAATTCTATTTTGTTTAATTAAATATTAGCATGATGATGGTTTCCAGTGCCTCAAAAATAATATCTTGGAGTGACTGTAAAAGTGTTACTGTAAATGTGTACACTGCTAAATGGGTTGTCTGTTTCTGATTCTCTGGTCTTCAGTTGATCCTAAAGGAGGTGCAGTCAGACATCTTGTTACTGGCCTCTAACCTCTGTTTCTGATTCTCTCTGGTCTTCAGTTGATCCTAAAGGAGGTGCAGTCAGACATCTTGTTACTGGCCTCTGACCTCTGTTTCTGATTCTCTCTTGTCTTCAGTTGATCCTAAAGGAGGTGCAGTCAGACATCTTGTTCCTGGCCTCTGACCTCTGTTTTTGTTCCCCAGCTCATCCTAAAGGAGGTGGATTCTCTAGTCTACGTGGACTCGGACATCTTGTTCCTCCAGCCTGTAGACGCTCTGTGGTCCCTGCTAGCTCACTTCAACGCTACCCAGCTGGCCGCCATGGCGCCGGAGCACGAGGAGCCACGCATCGCCTGGTACAGCCGCTTCGCCCGCCACCCCTACTATGGCAGGACGGGCATCAACTCTGGAGTCATGCTCATGAACATGACACGTATCAGGGCCACATACTTCAAGGTAATATAAACTTTGACCAGCAGAGGTCACCATTACAATAGTCAGATATAATGTCATCCAGAGATGGCAGAATCGAGATTTTCTACAATAATTGTATCCCTATTGAATGAATGACAAACAAAACTCATAATAAAGATGTTTGCACAGGCACTTTGATTTTAGACTTAGCTCGTTTTCCACAATGTAACACACCCTCTGTCCTGTGTGATCAGAATGACATGACGTCAGTGGGTCTGAGGTGGGAGGAGCTGCTGATGCCCCTGCTGCAGAAATATAAACTAAACATGACCTGGGGAGACCAGGACCTGCTCAACATCATCTTCCATCACAACCCTGGTGAGACTCACAGCTCAGTACCTCCCTTATTAACACATGATGAGACCCAGGACATATAGACAGTGTATATGGTTGTTATAGTAGACACGTCTTCCATCACAACCCTGGTGAGACTCACAGCTCAGTACCTCCCTTATTACACCACATGATGAGACCCAGGACATATAGACAGTGTATATGGTTGTTATAGTAGACACGTCTTCCATCACAAACCTGGAGAGACTCACAGCTCAGTACCTCCCTTATTACACCACATGATGAGACCCAGGACATATAGACAGTGTATATGGTTGTTATAGTAGACACGTCTTCCATCACAACCCTGGAGAGACTCAACTCTCAACACATAGCTGTTTAACACACCATTCAATAGGATTTTACTGCTGCAGTATTTGTTACTTTTATTTTCAAATTTTTACTTAACACTTTTTTTTAAAGCATTGTTGGTTATATGCTTGTAAGTAAGCTTTTTTTCACTGTAAAGTCTACACCTGTTGTACTCGGCACGTGACAAGTAAAATTAGATTTGATTAGAAACATGAACCTTTTAAATGTCAGTTGTGGCAGGTATCCCAGCTTCAGCCCTGCAGGGCTGCAGTGTATTGTCTTGCCTTATTGTTTACCTGGGTAATAAGGTGTGTGTCGAGATGATCAACTAAGCTCCAGGGCGATAAGAAAACCAGAAATATTGGATTTGTGCCCCTCTAAACTAGCCCTTGTCTCTCCCCCTCCAGAGTGTCTGTTGGAAGTCCCCTGCCACTGGAACTACCGTCCAGACCACTGTATCTACGGCAGTAACTGTGGCTCCGCGGAGGAGGAGGGTATCTTTATCCTGCACGGGAACAGGGGAGTGTACCATGACCTCAAACAGCCTACCTTCAGGGCCGTCTACGACGCCATACGACAGGTAAACTAAACGATCACAGATCAGTGTAGTCTACGACGCCGTACGACAGGTAAACTAAGCGATCACAGATCAGTGTAGTCTACGACGCCATACGACAGGTAAACTAAGCGATCACAGATCAGTGTAGTCTACGACGTCATACGACAGGTAAACTAAGCGATCACAGATCAGTGTAGTCTACGACGCCATACGACAGGTAAACTAAGCGATCACAGATCAGTGTAGTCTACGACGCCATACGACAGGTAAACTAAGCGATCACAGATCAGTGTAGTCTACGACGCCAAACGACAGATAAACTAAGCGATCACAGATCAGTGTAGTCTACGACGTCATACGACAGGTAAACAAAGCGATCACAGATCAATGTAGTCTACGACGCCATACGACAGGTAAACTAAGCGATCACAGATCAGTGTAGTCTACGACGCCAAACGACAGGTAAACTAAGCGATCACAGATCAGTGTAGTCTACGACGCCAAACGACAGGTAGGCTAAACAATCACAGAGCAGTATTTCAGCCCTCTTTCTGGGCCGTCTACGATGCCATAGGACAGGTAAACTAAACGATCACAGATCAGGGTTTCCAGATGGGGAAACAACTTGATTGTCTGTCATTGATTGTGTATTAGGTGTGTAAGGAAATGTTTGTTTGTGCGTCCAGACCACTTCTATGCAGATCTCCACAAGTGTCAGTGTTGAGTGAAACAGATTTCCTCACAAGGATGTGTTCTAACTGATCAGCTGTTTTAATGATATCGACTACACTGGGCATTTGTTTAATGACATCATCAATGTCCAGGTTTGTATTGCTTTCCTATAACTAAGGATCGAGCTTCCATCAGAAAGATGCCTGGTCAATATTTGGTCCTTGCCTCTCAGTACATCTGACACACACACACACACACACACACACACACACACACACACACACACACACCTGATACATAATATGTGAGAGTATTAAAGCCACAGTTAAACCAAGGGCCAGGAAAGAGCAGTAAAGTTTTAGTGCTGATGGTACATGTAGAGGCTCTCCACTGACACAGTGCTCCGTCATCCTCATCAAAACAACACACACAGTGGAAATGGAGCTTTATGACCGCTGGGGGGGGCTTAACTTTTAGGTACCCAATATCAGGGACTAAACCAAAGACGAGGACGTAAAATAGTAATCCCCTTTGATTTCCTGTGTGTGCTGTAAAGGTACTTCCATTATTGGGAAGAGGAGAAGACTGATTGTGTAATCTGTAGTTGGACTGAGGAGGATAATAAGGTGGGATTTAACCATGTTGAGGCTTTTATCGCTCTACAACACCTCAGCAGCTTCATGGACATTTATTCCAATGAAAAGAAAGGTTGGAAGTCTTTCTTAGGCTTTCTACAACTATTAAAGCATGTTTCACTACCCGTCTATTTGATCACACATTAAAAGCATGCAATGATGTGAATTGTAAAATGGTGAATTGTACTGATTGTAAGTCGTTCTGTATAAGAGCTTCTGCCAAATGACTAAAATGTAATGAGTTTCTGGCCACAGCTGTAGTAGATATCTAGAACCGTGGACTTCACATGTAGTGCCTGTTTGATAACAGCATGTTCTATTTCTCAGTACTCATTTAGGGAGGATCTTGTGAGCTCTCTGCTGGTCCCACTGGAAGAGGAGCTGTTGAAGACGACCCGTTCATACTGTGGTAAATCACATGTTCTGTTTACTAAGAGACTGGCTCACAGCCTGGCCAACGTCAACAGAGATGCTCAGCGTCCACATGGACGGTAGTCTGATGTCCTGGGCCTCTAGGCTGTCCTATAGTGTTGTCATGGTCAGAGAGATGGTAGCCTGGGTCCTGTTCATTAGAGCACACTGTAGCAAAACTTTTTGCAAAGGAAAACTAAAATGGGCGTTTCTTATTGGACAAGTTGAGCTAGTGCCTACTTTGTTTCATTTCATCGTCTTCTGTTTCATGACTACTTGGCACCTACAGTCTCTACAGCTACATGGCTGAAGGAATTTATTGATATATTTTTATTTAACTAGGCAAGTCAGTTAAGAACAAATTCTTATTTTACATTGACTGCCTACCCCGGCCAAACCCTCTCCTGACCCGGATGACGCTGGGCCAGTTGTGGACCACCCTATGGGACTCCCGATCACGGGCAGTTGTGATACAGCTGTAGTGACGCCTCTAGCATTGAGATGCAGTGTCTTAGACCGCTGCGCCACTCTGGAGGAAGAGACTAGGAGGAAGAGACTACATGGACGTTGGTGACTTCATATGCTGGAGATACATAGTGTGTGTGAAGAATGACACCGCTGTCATCACTACAGATATCTTGTTCAGCGTTTCTCTGGTCAGAGTCATCTGAATAGTAGGCTATATGGCATTTCCAGTGCTGATGAGGCTCTTCTTTAATAGTGCTGTCTGCTGTATTCAAGAGGCCTTGCTATCCATATTGGAGAATTTGCCACAATGGTCTTATCCGGCCTGCAGAACATGACTAAACTCAATCAGCCTTTCTAAGCTAAATGGTACCTCTCCTATTGACAGAGAGCTACTCCGAGCCTTCTGCCATAATGTGAAGAGCAGAGTGCCGTGGGAGGAGGAGGCACAGACACCAAGCTATATTTTTGCTTTATCAAAAATGCACTTTTTTCAATGGCAGTCTTTCCCCTTTATATGTTAAGTGGAACAAAATACGTATTAATGTGAGTTCTGGATGTTTTCAGTTGTTTATTGTCATTCTTTAGTTTTTGTGTCAATTTGTTTACTTCAGAAATAGTTCCAACCAGTACTTCTCTTTGTGCGTTATTTTCTTTGTGAAGGTTTTATTAGATGCTGTATGGATGAAGCCGTCCATACTTTCTGCACTGATCTGTTTCATACATCATTTTCAGACATTTATAAAAGTCTTTATTACTTTGACGGTATGGGCAATTCCCTCCTTAAAACATGCTGGAACATTGTCTTTGAAGAACCTCTTTGCTCTGCAGTCAAGTCAGTTTTCATTTGTTGTCCAGACGACAGATTGTGTTACTTCTGTACATTAGTTTGTGTTGTTTATAGCTAATGCCAAAGTTTTTTGCACTGTTGAATGTATATTGGAGACATTGACCATCAAAACAAACAGCTTCCTTCTGTCTGTCATAGAATGATCTTGAAAATGTTTTTTTTTACAATACATATCTTCCTAATGTTTACTTTGTGTATTTTTTATGTGTAAACAGGTAAATGCAGTATATTTTGTACCAGAAAGGTAGCACTCACCTTTTTGTATATGTCTGTCACTGTATCTTAATCAACAGTAATGTATTCTGTTAAATGAAATCCAGTACTACACAATTTGATAGCTTTCCACCAGATGGCAGCATTTCTGCATCATGAACAGCAGTTAGCTGGACTAGAGGAGAGACTGTCAGGTTCACCTATTACATTGAGGGGGATTCATGACTAAATGTGGGACAAATATACACAGTTAACAAAATGTATGCCATCAAAACATCTATGCAGCAATAATGTAATGGGGTGCTGCCTGTGCGGTTTAGATGGGAGTCAATCTGTCAATAAATCAAGTATAAATACTTTATGATTGCCCCTACAGTTAATAGCTACGTAGTGGAGGTAGTATTTTACAACTATTCACTATGTCAATATTAATGCCTGATATTCCCTGCCATCGCCCTAATAAGTCTTGTGAACTTGTGCTTGGCATGCGGTGTGGCTATTGTCTCCATTGATTGTGTCATATCACCTCAACTTCAAGCAAACGATGGAACAAACTCCTAACCTCCAGCAGCGTTCCTTAGTAGATGATCACATTTCCACTGATACTCAGCATCTTTTACATTTATTCTGCGAAGGTCAGGGACTTGAGCTAGATTGATGGCATGTTTCTGTAGCTGCGTCTCACAGATCAATATAACAGTAAATGCCCTCTGACCTGGCCATCTGGGGCCCTGGAGTCTGTCTCTGCTTTGAGCTGCTCATAAACCTGAACTGATGGTCCGCTAACATAACGGTGTAGGGCGCTGTCTCTACTGCCATGGCATTGACTATATTGAATGGTGTTATAGTGTAATGCACCTTCCCATTTCTATATGCATGCGTCCATCTATTCCCTATGTAGTGCACTACTTTTGAGCAGGTTCCTGTGGACTGTGCTATGGGCCCTGGTGAATGGTAGTGCTCTGAATGGAAAGGGGGGTTCCCTGCATTCAACTGAAATGTGTCTTCTGCATTTAACCCAACCCCTCTGAATCAGAGAGGTGCGGGGGCTGCCTTAATCCACATCCACGTCTTCAGCAACTGGGGAACAATGGGTTAACTGTCTTGCTCAGGGGCAGAACGACAGATCTTTACCTTGTCAGCTCGGGGATTCGATCCAGCAACCTTTCAGTTACTAGTCCAACCCTCTAACCAGGCAGTGCCATTTGGTATGTATCCCATCCCTTTACTGCTGTGGTGCTAGTCTGATTCATAACGTGGCAAAGCTTCATTTATCACTTCATCTATAAGAGGTTATCAATTACTTTGATTGACTTTTTGTGGTCAAACGTATCAAGTAACACCCTTGTTCCCAGGGGATGAAGACAATGGGAGGGGCTTGAGCACAATGTTAGAAATTCAATATTTTCTATCCGCTAGTTTTTACTTCCCCGAAACTCTTAAGTTTTATATCCTCATAAATAACTGATTTCATTTCTCGCCAGGGGTTATAGATGGAACTGGTTCAGATAAATACATGACCTTAAGCAGTCCGTACCGCTGGTCAATGTTCTAGTAGAGGGAAGTACCTGTGTTATTATCCATCTAAAATGAACGTATTTCTTTTCAATGTTTGACAAGGTAACGAGTTTGTCCTGTGGAAGCCTTGGTTATCTCAAGAAGAGGTTGTCTATTATTCTGCCGCTTGAGAGTTATATAGAGATGAAGGGATGAGAAACGAAGGTGAAGAATACAGAGGGACGGAGAGACCATGAGGTGGAAAATAGAACAGCAGGAAAGGACAAGGCTGTGATACTTGAAAGTCTTCTAAAACATTACCAACCTTGTTAACACTTTACATTAAGTTTCCCCTATTACTATGTAGCTAACAGTAATAACTTAATGACATAGTAAAACCTATGCAACTACTATGTCATTACACGGTCATAGGGTGGTTATGGAATCAATTATTACACAATTGGAACAAGGAATGTGTAATTACACATTCAGTTGCTGAAGGTTATTCCACATGTGTAACTACTGATGTTATTCTTGTTCCACAATGTAACTAACGTTTTGTAATTACACGTTTGAAAGTAATCTGTGAATTACCATGTTAATAATTAAAAACAAAATCTGACCTTGTTACATATCCATTACCATTGAATCCACATGTAATACCATGTTGATAAATAGACTAGGACCTGGTAACAACAATTGTAACAAGGCACACCCTGTCATCAGCTCACCCTGTCATCAGTTTACCCTGTCATCAGTTTACCCTGTCATCAGCTCACCCTGTCATCAGCTCACCCTGTCATCAGCTCACCCTGTCATCAACACACCCTGTCATCAGCTCACCCTGTCATCAGCTCACCCTGTCATCAGCACACCCTGTCATCAGCTCACCCTGTCATCAGCTCACCCTGTCATCAACACACCCTGTCATCAGCTCACCCTGTCATCAGCTCACCCTGTCATCAGTTTACCCTGTCATCAGTGTACCCTGTCATCAGCTCACCCTGTCATCAGCTCACCCTGTCATCAGTTTACCCTGTCATCAGTTTACCCTGTCATCAGCTCACCCTGTCATCAGTTTACCCTGTCATCAGCTCACCCTGTCATCATTTTACCTGTCATCAGCTCACCCTGTCATCAGTTTACCCTGTCATCAGCTCACCCTGTCATCAGTTCACCTGTCATCAGTTTACCCTGTCATCAGCTTACCCTGTCATCAGCTCACCTGTCATCAGTTTACCTGTCATCAGTTTACCCTGTCATCAGTTCACCCTGTCATCAGCTTACCCTGTCATCAGTTTACCCTGTCATCAGTTTACCCTGTCATCAGTTCACCCTGTCATCAGTTCACCCTGTCATCAGTTTACCCTGTCATCAGCTCACCCTGTCATCAGCTCACCCTGTCATCAGCTCACCTGTCATCAGTTTACCCTGTCATCATTTCACCCAGTCATCAGTTTACCCTGTCATCAGCTCACCCTGTCATCAGCTCACCCTGTCATCAGTTTACCCTGTCATCAGCTCACCTGTCATCAGTTTACCCTGTCATCAACACACCCTGTCATCAGTTTACCTGTCATCAGCTCACCCTGTCATCAGCTTACCCTGTCATCAGCTTACCCTGTCATCAGCACACCCTGTCATCAGCTCACCCTGTCATCAGCTCACCCTGTCATCAGTTTACCCTGTCATCAGTTTACCCTGTCATCAGCTCACCCTGTCATCAGCTCACCCTGTCATCAGCTCACCCTGTCATCAGCTCATCCTGTCATCAGCACACCCTGTCATCAGCACACCCTGTCATCAGCTCACCCTGTCATCAGTTTACCCTGTCATCAGCTCACCCTGTCATCAGCTCACCCTGTCATCAGCTCACCCTGTCATCAGCACACCCTGTCATCAGCACACCCTGTCATCAGCACACCCTGTCATCAGCACACCCTGTCATCAGCTCACCCTGTCATCAGCTCACCCTGTCATCAACACACCCTGTCATCAGCTCACCCTGTCATCAGTTTACCCTGTCATCAGTTTACCCTGTCATCAGTTTACCCTGTCATCAGCTTAACCTGTCATGTTCAATTAGTTTGTTTCTATGTTATGACCTGGCTCAAAGGCTATAATGAGTCAAGTGTAATGTCTGAATCATGTAGTTACATAGGATATATTGTAATTAGGAACAAGCAACTTAATGTAAAATGAAACTCAGTAGAATATAACCTTTATAATTACTATACCACCTTTGTAGATAATAGGCTACCAGGATAAATTAGGAAATCATTTTTTTTAAAGTAGGAAAAAATTAGGTTTAACCCTGTTGGTTACATTTGTTACATTGTAAGTACAATCTTTCAAAGGATCCGCCCCTTTTTCCAATTTTTGCCTAAAATGACACCCGAATCTAGCTGCCCGTAGCTCAGGCCTGAAGCAAGGTTATGCATATTCTTGATACCATTTGAAAGGAAGCACTTTGAATTTTGTGGAAATGTGAAAAGAATGTAGAAGAATATAACACATTAGATCTGGTAAAAGCTAAAACAAAACAACATTTTGTTTGTGCCATCGTCTTTGAAATACTAGAGAAAGGCCATTATGTATTATTCCAGCCCAGGTGCAATTTAGATTTTGTCCACTAGATGGCAGAAGTGTATGTGCAAAGTTGTAGATGGATCCAATGAACCATTGCATTTATGTTCAACATTTTATGTCAAGACTGCCCAAATGTGCCTTTTCAAGTTCAAAACTGTGCACTCTCCTCAAACAATAGCATGGTATTATTTCACTGTAATTGCTACTGTAAATTGGACAGGGAGGTTAGATTAACTAGAATTTAAGCTTTCTGCCAATATCAGATATGTCTATCACCTGGGAAATGTTCTTGTTACTTACAGCCTCATGCTAATCGCATTAGCCTACGTTAGCTCAACCGTCCCGTGGGGGACCCACCGATCCTGAAGTTAACAAACAAATCTGTAATTACAATGTTGATATAAGGGATATACATGTACCTACCCAGGAGCATATCCTATGATTAGATGCCAAGTGTCTAATCATAAGAGTAGGCTGTCAAGGCAGAAAGGCTTAAAGACTGGATTAATATGAATGAAGTCAGAGGGACATTTTGTCAATTGATCATTGAGGACAGGGACTCATGAAGAGGACAGGCTACCAGCTTCCCTCCCTCCCTCTGTCCCTCCATGCCAACTCCCTCCCTATCTCCGTCCCTCCCTCCATGCCAACTCCCTCCCTACCTCCCTCCCTCCATGCCAACTCCCTCCCAACCTCCTCCGCTCCCTCCATGCCAACCCCCCTTCATCCTTCCCGCCCAACTCGACTCCCTTGGCTGTGAAGTAAATGTAACATATTTGATAGGATGACTTCCGCACATAGCATTTGAAGTACTTGTCATATGCCATCTCTAGATGTACATGAGGAAATGGATTGTCCCAGCTATTAGGGACAGGGGATTAGAGATGGAAATAAAACTAACGAAGGGAGAGAGAGAGTTTCCTTCATATATGTAAGTCCCAAATGGCACCCTATTCCCTATGTAGTGTAGTGCATGTACTTTTGACCAGAGGCCTATGCGCCCTGGTCTAAAGTAGTGCACTATTTAGGGAATAGGGTGCCATTTGGGACACACACTATCTGTTGCTTATTTTCATGTCGGTGGATGGCTTGGTCTTCAACTAGATGGTGATGTCAGCTTCCTCCTGATATTGAGACTGGTACTGCAATCAACGGGGCCTCATTAACGCCACTCTGATTATGTTGTCATTGCGTTCAGTGATTATAGGTGGAAACATGCTTTTACATCTAACAGTGTTACTGCCTCTCTCCCCATCATTCAGGGTATGGCTCCCGTGACTCACATAACTTTATGAATAAAGTCGTCAAGTATTTTCACAATATTTAAAGATTCCGGCCCCTGTTGCAAATCAAAAAAGCGAGTAAGACATCTGTCTTTCCAGAGAGGGCAATTATTATAAAATGTCTTGCCTCAAACATTAAATGGAAGCAGCTTGAGTCTGCGGTAGTTAAATATGCTAGCGTTGGGAAATATCTTTCCTCTCGTTTGAACCAAGAACCACAGACGTCTGATACAAAGACAAACAGAAGTAAAAATGGCACCTGACTAGGAGCGGTAGAATTTCTCCCAAGGACAAAGGGAGAGTAAGCTCTCACGTCCTTGTTTCAAAGCTTTCAACTTTCTTCAAAAGCTCCAAACTTTCAGCCAAATGGGGCTTTTCAATGTTTTTAGTCTTCAAGGTAGTTTGTGGATCTCTTTGTTCAGTGAAAACACAAACCTACGAGAGTCAACAGAACCAATGTTCACATCTATACCCCTCTAAATCTATGTTATAGAAGCCATCAGTTCTCCTCAGGTGCCGCTCAAAGCAGGACAGTTTGTAGGACAGACATAGAATCAAATATAACAAGGCCTTACAGAACACCACCACGGAACGTTACCGTACAGCTCTCCCTCCCCTCAAGGCAACTCAACATTCAGTTTGTGGAAACAGTGTGTGAGGGACAGACAGGGTATAGGATAAAAAATGAGGTCTTTAAAGAAGACTGTGACAGCATCTCTCCATATCCCTCTCCATCCGACTCAATAGGGCCCTCGTCAACTGAACACAACAGAAGTGTTGTGGTGAAAAAGAGCAGTGACATCAGAAATGGAGTGACCCCACGCCTCTTTTGTGTCTCACTCTTCCGTGACCATCATCATTTAACAATACATTTCTCATTACAATCCCCCATCTCCATTCATCCCACCCTCCATCCCTGCTCAACAATGTTTGCCTCTGTCATGATCGGAGTTAAGAGGGGTGGTGGTTCTGGATCAACAGAGAAGCAGCCTCTGCTCTTCTCCATCCAGCGACCTTATCGCTCTCTCTCCTCCACGCTCCCTCTCTCTCCCACAGTCTCCCTCTGTCTACCCTGGGAGCTTTTCAATTAGGTAATTACATGGCTCTTGAAAGGAGGCAGCCTGGACACTGGGGTTCTATTGTGAGAGCACCTGTCCCCCCACAGACTGCAATTACCTGCCATACTAGAGAGGAGGGAGAGGGAGGGGGAGGGGGGACAGGGAGGGCGGGAGGGGAGATGGGGAGAGAGAGCGGGAGGAGGGAGGGAGGGAGAGAGAGCAGGAGGGGAGACTGGAAGAGGAGAGGAGGGAGATGGAGGGAGGGAGGGAGAGCGAGCAGGAGGGGAGACTAGAAGAGGAGAGGAGGGAGGGAGGGAGAGCGAGCAGGAGGGGAGACTAGAAGAGGAGAGGAGGGAGGGAGGGAGAGCGAGCAGGAGGGGAGACTGGAAGAGGAGAGGAGAGGAGGGAGGGAGGGGAGACTAGAAGAGGAGAGGAGAGGAGGGAGATTAGGGAGAGGAGGGGCCAGGGGAGAGAGAGAGAAGATAAGAACATTGTGTTGTGTCCTCCGTGCTGCCAGCGACCAGCCAGCGTCCAGGGAGAGGTGTATGTATTCAGCAGGTCTGGCCTTCCATCAATAGCACTGGGAGGCAGGGGAGGAAGGGACTGATAGATGGAGGGATGAATGAAGGGACGGAGGACAGGAGGCAGGGGAGGAAGGGACTGATAGATGGAGGGATGAATGAAGGGACGAAGGAGGCAGGGGAGGAAGGGACTGATAGATGGAGGGATGAATGAAGGGACGTAGGAGAGGAGGCAGGGGAGGAAGGGACTGATAGATGGAGGGATGGAGGAGAGGAGGCAGGGGAGGAAGGGACTGATAGATGGAGGGCTGAATGAAGGGACGAAGGAGGCAGGGGAGGAAGGGACTGATAGATGGAGGGCTGAATGAAGGGACGAAGGAGGCAGGGGAGGAAGGGACTGATAGATGGAGAGATGGAGGAGAGGAGGCAGGGGAGGAAGGGACTGATAGATGGAGGGATGGAGGAGAGGAGGCAGGGGAGGAAGGGACTGATAGATGGAGGGATGAATGAAGGGACGAAGGAGGCAGGGGAGGAAGGGACTGATAGATGGAGGGATGAATGAAGGGACGGAGGAGAGGAGGCAGGGGAGGAAGGGACTGATAGATGGAGGGATGGAGGAGAGGAGGCAGGGGAGGAAGGGACTGATAGATGGAGGGATGAATGAAGGGATGGAGGAGGCAGGGGAGGAAGGGACTGATAGATGGAGGGATGGAGGAGGCAGGGGAGGAAGGGACTGATAGATGGAGGGATGGAGGAGGCAGGGGAGGAAGGGACTGATAGATGGAGGGATGGAGGAGGCAGGGGAGGAAGGGACTGATAGATGGAGGGATGGAGGAGGCAGGGGAGGAAGGGACTTATAGATGGAGGGATGGAGGAGGCAGGGGAGGAAGGGACTGATAGATGGAGGGATGGAGGAGGCAGGGGAGGAAGGGACTGATAGATGGAGGGATGGAGGAGGCAGGGGAGGAAGGGACTGATAGATGGGGGGCTGAATGAAGGGACAGAGGAGGCAGGGGAGGAAGGGACTGATAGATGGAGGGATGGAGGAGAGGAGGCAGGGGAGGAAGGGACTGATAGATGGAGGGCTGAATGAAGGGACAGAGGAGGCAGGGGAGGAAGGGACTGATAGATGGAGGGCTGAATGAAGGGACAGGAGGCAGGGGAGGAAGGGACTGATAGATGGAGGGCTGAATGAAGGGACAGAGGAGGCAGGGGAGGAAGGGACTGATAGATGGAGGGCTGAATGAAGGGACGGAGGAGGCAGGGGAGGAAGGGACTGATAGATGGAGGGATGGAGGAGGCAGGGGAGGAAGGGACTGATAGATGGAGGGCTGAATGAAGGGACGGAGGAGGCAGGGGAGGAAGGGACTGATAGATGGAGGGCTGAATGAAGGGACGGAGGAGGCAGGGGAGGAAGGGACTGATAGATGGAGGGCTGAATGAAGGGACAGAGGAGGCAGGGGAAGAAACGGGGATATCCACTGTGGAGGGATGAATGAAGAGACGGAGGAGGCAGGGGAAGAAACGGGGATATCCACTGTGAAGGGCTGAATGAAGGGACGGAGGAGGCAGGGGAAGAAACGGGGATATCCACTGTGGAGGGATGAATGAAGGGACGGAGGAGGCAGGGGAAGTAACGGGGATATCCACTGTGAAGGGCTGAATGAAGGGACGGAGGAGGCAGGGGAAGAAACGGGGATATCCACTGTGGAGGGATGAATGAAGGGACGGAGGAGGCAGGGGAAGTAACGGGGATATCCACTGTGGAGGGATGAATGAAGGGACGGAGGAGGCAGGGGAAGTAACGGGGATATCCACTGTGGAGGGATGAATGAAGGGACGGAGGAGGCAGGGGAAGAAACGGGGATATCCACTGTGGAGGGATGAATTAAGGGACAGAGGAGGCAGGGGAAGAAACGGGGATATAAGGCACGAGGGGGTGGAGCGAGCGGTCGCATTCGCACTTCGCTCCGCAGGTAGTATAACTTTTCATTACATTTCATTACATTTCATTATAGTACAACGGTTTGATTTGTCTAATCTTAGCAATTTCTTCTTAGCTAGCTACATAGCCGTCTTTGTATCAAAGATAATTGCGTAATTATCGTATTTCGTCGTCCTAACGTAGTCCACACTGCTATCTGCCCAGCAGCTAGCCAGCTAGCCAGCTAGCAAACGTCCACCGCCTACCGAATAGTAGTATAACTTTTCATTACATTTCATTATAGTACAACGGTTTGATCTGTCTAATCTTAGCAATTTCTTCTTAGCTAGCTACATAGCCGTCTTTGTATCAAAGATAATTGCGTAATTATCGTATTTCGTCGTCCTAACGTAGTCTACACTGCTATCTGCCCAGCAGCTAGCCAGCTAGCCAGCTAGCAAACGTCCACCGTCTACCGAATAGCAGCACTGTAGAAACTATTTACACTCAACGGAACGACTTGATTAGTGTAGTGTTAGCTAGCTACATAGTTGTCTTTGCTGTCTTCGTATGCAAGATAATTGGGTAGTTCAGAGTGTGTAGTTTTAGAGTGATTATCTTAATTTACCGAGGTTAGCTAGCCAGCTATTTGTCGTCCTTAACGTAGGAAACACTGCTAGCTAGCCAACAGCTAGCCAACGTCTACCGAATAGAACTTCCGCACTCAACAACCCGGTCGCATTCCGCTTCGCTCCACAGGTAGTATCACATTTTCATTTCATTTCATTACAGTACAACGGTTTGATTTGTTTGATCGTAGCTAGCTACATAGCTAGCTACATAGCCGTCTTTGTATCAAAGATAATTGTGTAGTCTAGAGCGATTTTCTAGGTTAGCTAGCCAGCTATTGTCGTTCTTTTAACGCAACGTAACGTAATCAACACTGCTAGCTAGCCAGCTAGCCACCGAATAGCAGCACTGTAGCAGCACTGTAGAAACTATTATACTCAACGGAACGACTTGATTAGTGTAGTGTCAACAACGCAGCCACTGCCAACTAGCCTACAAAGTCACCAACGCAGCCACTGCCAGCTAGCCTACTTCAGCAGTACTGTATCATTTTAATCATTTCAGTCAATAAGATTCTTGCTACGTAAGCTTAACTTTCTGAACATTCGAGACGTGTAGTCCACTTGTCATTCCAATCTCCTTTGCACTAGCGTAGCCTCTTCTGTAGCCTGTCAACTATGTGTCTGTCTATCCCTGTTCTCTCCTCTCTGCACAGACCATACAAACGCTTCACACCGCGTGGCCGCGGCCACCCTAATCTGGTGGTCCCAGCGCGCATGACCCACGTGGAGTTCCAGGTCTCCGGTAGCCTCTGGAACTGCCGATCTGCGGCCAACAAGGCAGAGTTCATCTCAGCCTATGCCTCCCTCCAGTCCCTCGACTTCTTGGCACTGACGGAAACATGGATCACCACAGATAACACTGCTACTCCTACTGCTCTCTCTTCGTCTGCCCACGTGTTCTCGCACACCCCGAGAGCAGCTGGTCAGCGGGGTGGTGGCACCGGGATCCTCATCTCTCCCAAGTGGTCATTCTCTCTTTCTCCCCTTACCCATCTGTCTATCGCCTCCTTTGAATTCCATGCTGTCACAGTTACCAGCCCTTTCAAGCTTAACATCCTTATCATTTATCGCCCTCCAGGTTCCCTCGGAGAGTTCATCAATGAGCTTGATGCCTTGATAAGCTCCTTTCCTGAGGACGGCTCACCTCTCACAGTTCTGGGCGACTTTAACCTCCCCACGTCTACATTTGACTCATTCCTCTCTGCCTCCTTCTTTCCACTCCTCTCCTCTTTTGACCTCACCCTCTCACCTTCCCCTCCTACTCACAAGGCAGGCAATACGCTTGACCTCATCTTTACTAGATGCTGTTCTTCCACTAACCACATTGCAACTCCCCTCCAAGTCTCCGACCACTACCTTGTATCCTTTTCCCTCTCGCTCTCATCCAAAACTTCCCACACTGCCCCTACTCGGATGGTATCGCGCCGTCCCAACCTTCGCTCTCTCTCCCCCGCTACTCTCTCCTCTTCCATCCTATCATCTCTCCCTTCTGCTCAAACCTTCTCCAACCTATCTCCTGATTCTGCCTCCTCAACCCTCCTCTCCTCCCTTTCTGCATCCTTTGACTTTCTATGTCCCCTATCCTCCAGGCCGGCTCGGTCCTCCCCTCCCGCTCCGTGGCTCGAGACTCATTGCGAGCTCACAGAACAGGGCTCCGGGCAGCCGAGCGGAAATGTAGGAAAACTCGCCTCCCTGCGGACCTGGCATCCTTTCACTCCCTCCTCTCTACATTTTCCTCTTCTGTCTCTGCTGCTAAAGCCACTTTCTACCACTCTAAATTCCAAGCATCTGCCTCTAACCCTAGGAAGCTCTTTGCCACCTTCTCCTCCCTCCTGAATCCTCCTCCTCCCCCTCCCTCCCCTCCTCCCTCTCTGCAGATGACTTCGTCAACCATTTTGAAAAGAAGGTCGACGACATCCGATCCTCGTTTGCTAAGTCAAACGACATCGCTGGTTCTGCTCACACTGCCCAACCCTGTGCTCTGACCTCTTTCTCCCCTCTCTCCCCAGATGAAATCTCGCATCTTGTGACGGCCGGCCGCCCAACAACCTGCCCGCTTGACCCTATCCCCTCCTCTCTTCTCCAGACCATTTCCGGAGACCTTCTCCCTTACCTCACCTCGCTCATCAACTCATCCCTGACCGCTGGCTACGTCCCTTCCGTCTTCAAGAGAGCGAGAGTTGCACCCCTTCTGAAAAAACCTACACTCGATCCCTCCGATGTCAACAACTACAGACCAGTATCCCTTCTTTCTTTTCTCTCCAAAACTCTTGAACGTGCCGTCCTTGGCCAGCTCTCCTGCTATCTCTCTCAGAATGACCTTCTTGATCCAAATCAGTCAGGTTTCAAGACTAGTCATTCAACTGAGACTGCTCTTCTCTGTATCACGGAGGCGCTCCGCACTGCTAAAGCTAACTCTCTCTCCTCTGCTCTCATCCTTCTAGACCTATCGGCTGCCTTCGACACTGTGAACCATCAGATCCTCCTCTCTTGGCTCTGTCATAACCTCACATGGTCTCTCCTATCATTGCTATGCAGATGACACACAATTAATCTTCTCCTTTCCCCCTTCTGATGACCAGGTGGCGAATCGCATCTCTGCATGTCTGGCAGACATATCAGTGTGGATGACGGATCACCACCTCAAGCTGAACCTCGGCAAGACGGAGCTGCTCTTCCTCCCGGGGAAGGACTGCCCGTTCCATGATCTCGCCATCACGGTTGACAACTCCATTGTGTCCTCCTCCCAGAGCGCTAAGAACCTTGGCGTGATCCTGGACAACACCCTGTCGTTCTCAACTAACATCAAGGCGGTGGCCCGTTCCTGTAGGTTCATGCTCTACAACATCCGCAGAGTACGACCCTGCCTCACACAGGAAGCGGCGCAGGTCCTAATCCAGGCACTTGTCATCTCCCGTCTGGATTACTGCAACTCGCTGTTGGCTGGGCTCCCTGCCTGTGCCATTAAACCCCTACAACTCATCCAGAACGCCGCAGCCCGTCTGGTGTTCAACCTTCCCAAGTTCTCTCACGTCACCCCGCTCCTCCGCTCTCTCCACTGGCTTCCAGTTGAAGCTCGCATCCGCTACAAGACCATGGTGCTTGCCTACGGAGCTGTGAGGGGAACGGCACCTCAGTACCTCCAGGCTCTGATCAGGCCCTACACCCAAACAAGGGCACTGCGTTCATCCACCTCTGGCCTGCTCGCCTCCCTACCACTGTGGAGGGATGAATGAAGGGACGGAGGAGGCAGGGGAAGAAACGGGGATATCCACTGTGGAGGGCTGAATGAAGGGACGGAGGAGGCAGGGGAAGAAACGGGGATATCCACTGTGGAGGGATGAATGAAGGGACGGAGGAGGCAGGGGAAGTAACGGGGATATCCACTGTGGAGGGCTGAATGAAGGGACGGAGGAGGCAGGGGAAGAAACGGGGATATCCACTGTGGAGGGATGGAGGAGAGGAGGCAGGGGAAGTAACGGGGATATCCACTGTGGAGGGATGGAGGAGAGGAGGCAGGGGAAGTAACGGGGATATCCACTGTGGAGGGATGGAGGAGAGGAGGCAGGGGAAGAAACGGGGATATCCACTGTGGAGGGATGGAGGAGGCAGGGGAAGAAACGGGGATATCCACTGTGGAGGGATGGAGGAGGCAGGGGAAGTAACGGGGATATCCACTGTGGAGGGATAGAGGAGGCAGGGGAAGTAACAGGGATATCCACTGTGGAGGGATGGAGGAGGCAGGGGAAGAAACGGGGATATCCACTGTGGAGGGATGAATGAAGGGACAGAGGAGGCAGGGGAAGAAACGGGGATATCCACTGTGGAGGGATGAATGAAGGGACGGAGGAGGCAGGGGAAGAAACGGGGATATCCACTGTGGGGGGATGGAGGAGGCAGGGGAAGAAACAGGGATATCCACTGTGGGGGGATGGAGGAGGCAGGGGAAGTAACGGGGATATCCACTGTGGAGGGATGGAGGAGAGGAGGCAGGGGAAGAAACGGGGATATCCACTGTGGAGGGATGGAGGAGAGGAGGCAGGGGAATAAACGGGGATATCCACTGTGGAGGGATGGAGGAGAGGAGGCAGGGGAAGAAACGGGGATATCCACTGTGGAGGGATGGAGGAGAGGAGGCAGGGGAAGAAACGGGGATATCCACTGTGGAGGGATGGAGGAGAGGAGGCAGGGGAAGAAACGGTGATATCTACTGTGGAGGGATGGAGGAGAGGAGGCAGGGGAAGAAACGGGGATATCCACTGTGGAGGGATGGAGGAGAGGAGGCAGGGGAAGAAACGGGGATATCCACTGTGGAGGGATGGAGGAGGCAGTGGAAGTAACGGGGATATCCACTGTGGAGGGATGGAGGAGAGGAGGCAGGGGAAGTAACGGGGATATCCACTGTGGAGTGATGGAGGAGAGGAGGCAGGGGAAGTAAGGGGGATATCCACTGTGGAGGGATGGAGGAGGCAGGGGAAGTAACGGGGATATCCACTGTGGAGGGATGGAGGAGAGGAGGCAGGGGAAGTAACGGGGATATCCACTGTGGAGGGAGGGATGGATAGGAGGCAGGGGAAGAAACGGGGATATCCACTGTGGAGGGATGGATGGAGAGGAGGCAGGGGAAGAAACGGGGATATCCACTGTGGAGGGATGGATGGAGAGGAGGCAGGGGAAGAAACGGGGATATCCACTGTGGAGGGATGGAGGAGAGGAGGCAGGGGAAGAAACGGGGATATCCACTGTGGAGGGATGGATGGAGAGGAGGCAGGGGAAGAAACGGGGATATCCACTGTGGAGGGATGGATGGAGAGGAGGCAGGGGAAGAAACGGGGATATCCACTGTGGAGGGATGGAGGAGAGGAGGCAGGGGAAGTAACGGGGATATCCACTGTGGAGGGATGGAGGAGAGGAGGCAGGGGAAGAAACGGGGATATCCACTGTGGAGGGATGGAGGAGAGGAGGCAGGGGAAGAAACGGGGATATCCACTGTGGAGGGAGGGATGGATAGGAGGCAGGGGAAGAAACGGGGATATCCACTGTGGAGGGATGGAGGAGAGGAGGCAGGGGAAGAAACAGGGATATCCACTGTGGAGGGAGGGATGGATAGGAGGCAGGGGAAGAAACGGGGATCTCCACTGTGGAGGGATGGATGGATAGGAGGCAGGGGAAGAAACAGGGATCTCCACTGTGGAGGGATGGATGGATAGGAGGCAGGGGAAGAAACAGGGATCTCCACTGTGGAGGGATGGATGGATAGGAGGCAGGGGAAGAAACAGGGATCTCCACTGTGGAGGGATGGATGGATAGGAGGCAGGGGAAGAAACAGGGATCTCCACTGTGGAGGGATGGATGGATAGGAGGCAGGGGAAGAAACAGGGATATCCACTGTGGGGGGAAGTGGTCCTGGGTTGTAGTTTTCATCCGTTTGGTTGTTTGTTGACATGTTTTCATGCTGCCTGTTTCTAATCTCTCTTATCTATCTAGAAGACGTTCATCTATACAGACATGGTATAGTGAGGATGACTACAACGTAGCTGTAGCACGCAGGGCTAACAATCCATTTAACCATGTTTCATTCATTGAATGTGATCCTCAGCTATTTCTGTGGGGCATTCACTTCACATCTCGTTCAACTCAAGCAAATGATAGTCTATATCCTAAAACACCCACATTATTCAGTGTGTTAGACTAAATAATAGTAAATGATCCCCTCTGACAGTGAGAGTAAACAGCTCTCTGACTCCCTTGTGTGCTAATTTACACCTGGGTTCACTTTGTTGTGCGCTAGCTATTGATTTTCCTTGTACACACCTGTAATGTTCTAAAGCTCTGTAAAGTCCATGCAGATGTCCAGCCTGCTAGGGAGAGATTGGAGGTAGAGATGTGTGTGTGTGTGTGTGTGTGTGTGTGTGTGTGTGTGTGTGTGTGTGTGTGTGTGTGTGTGTGTGTGTGTGTGTGTGTGTGTGTGTGTGTGTGTGTGTGTGTGTGTGTGTGTGTGTGTGTGTGTGTGTGTGTGTGTGTGTGTGTGAATCCCCACATAAATGAGCGTCGAGCCTCGAGGGTGGCAAATCGTGTCAATACGCCTGCCACGACTGTTCCCATGGCGATAAGGATCTACCTCCATCAATTAAACCGCTTCGACTTCCTGGTTGCAGACAGTGATGGACAGGTTCAATCTGACACATCACCATTAGGTTTTACTCTACATCCATTGGCTTGTCTCATATTATACCATATCCCCTGGCGGTTAAGAGCGTTGGGCCAGTAACCAAAAAGTAACCGGTTCGAATCCCTGTGCCGGCAAGGTGGAACAGTTCTCCCCTTGAGCAAGGCAGTTAACTCCCAACAACATCTGATCCCCGGGCGTCGATGACGTGGACGTCCATTAAGGCAGCCCCTCCGCACCTCTCTGATTCAGGGGGTTAAATGAGGAAGACACATTTCAGTTGAATACATTCAGTTGTTCAGATGACTAGGTATCCCCCTTTTCCCTTCTATAACATCACCTCCACACTGTTGACTACTGAGTATTTCAGGTTCAAGGTGAATGGGGATGTTTGTCAAACAGGCTCAAGCAGTATGGCTTTAAGAGGAGGTGCTTGTACATCATAACCATGTATCCCTGATCATGCAAATGAGCTAAATGATGTCAATGGTTAAATGCATTCTAGATGGCATGTTTGGCACTGTGCCAAGCCCCTGTGAGTAATCCAATGCACTCACCAGCGATATCAGTGATGTTATCATGTTTCCACATTGTAATGTTCAGGCTGTGATATCGGTCAGATGAATCAGTATCCGCAGCGTCGTATGACATTGAGGACTAACGAGGTTCTTAACGAGGGGAAACTGGGAATTGGAATGGAAATGGAACGGGCATAATTAGGATAGACCCAATTATGGTCCACATAGAGATTCTGTTTCATGGGGACTTAGGTTAGCAATGTACAGCTCATTTTGACTTCTTGAGGGAGACAGACAGACAATGAGAGAGGAAGAAAGGTGTGTACAGAAGGACAGAATTCAAGTGTTGGTACACTAATGAGACGGTCTCTAGGAGACTGGATCCTATATCCACCTACTGTAGGTAAAGTTAGTGAGGACACATCAGTACTTCAACTTCAGTTAAAGTGTTTGAGGTCCCCTCAGTACTTCAACTAAAGTGTTTGAGGTCTCCTCAGTACTTTAGTTAGTGTTTGAGGTCCCCTCAGTACTTCAGTTAGTGTTTGAGGTCTCCTCAGTACTTCAGTTAGTGGTTGAGGTCTCCTCAGTACTTCAGTTAGTGTTTGAGGTCTCCTCAGTACTTCAGTTAGTGTTTGAGGTACCCTCAGTACTTCAGTTAGTGTTTGAGGTCCCCTCAGTACTTCAGTTAGTGTTTGAGGTCCCCTCAGTACTTCAGTTAAAGTGTTTGAGGTCTCCTCAGTACTTCAGTTAAAGCGTTTGAGGTCCCCTCAGTACTTCAGTTAGTGTTTGAGGTCCCCTCACTACTTCAGTTAGTGTTTGAGGTCCCCTCAGTACTTCAACTAAAGTGTTTGAGGTCCCCTCAGTACTTCAACTAAAGTGTTTGAGGTCTCCTCAGTACTTCAGTTAGTGTTTGAGGTCTCCTCAGTACTTCAGTTAGTGTTTGAGGTCTCCTCAGTACTTCAGTTAGTGTTTGAGGTCTCCTCAGTACTTCAGTTAGTGTTTGAGGTCTCCTCAGTACTTCAGTTAGTGTTTGAGGTCTCCTCAGTACTTCAGTTAGTGTTTGAGGTCCCCTCAGTACTTCAGTTAGTGTTTGAGGTCTCCTCAGTACTTCAGTTAGTGTTTGAGGTCTCCTCAGTACTTCAGGGCGATCTGTGCTCTTTGATCTGGGAGGCCTTTGAATCTCCCATCACCCTGACACGTTATGTAAGATAGCAGCACACACAGACACACACACACACACACACACACACACACACACACACACACACACACACACACACACACACACACACACACACACACACACACACACACACACACATACAAACATACTCCCAGCTCCTCAGAACACAGCGTCTTGACAAGAGGAAGAATAACTTTTTGAAGAAGAGAGGTAGAGACAGTCAGACTGACATAAAGTAAAAGATGGAAGAGACGGAGAGAGGAGACAGACACTGAGTGGCACACTGATAGGGCTGCCTGTACCGAACCCAAAATCATAGTTAAAAATGGAAAAGGAACACAGAGACAGAGCTGAAGGATGTCAAATGTAACTCTGAGACAGATCTGTGATGTTCCAAGGTCATAATCAGACGGTTGCCATCTTCCTGTATCTCAGCTCTGATGCTGATGGACCCCTCAGGCCTCGGGAAGAAAGTGAGCGAGAGAGACAGAGACAGAGAGAAAGGAGGGACAGAGAGACCGAGAGAGAGAGAGCGAGAGAGAGAAAGGGGGGAGAGCGAGACCGAGAGAGAGAAAGGGGAGAGAGCGAGACCGAGAGAGAAAGAGAAAGGGGAGAGAGCGAGAGAACGGGAGGAGAGGAAAGAAGAGGCTTAGAGAAAAAGAGAGAGATGCCGACAGAGAGAGAGAGAACACTATACTGTATGGTCCAGGGAAGGTGTTCCTCCCACACTAGGAACATTTGGTTAATTCATGGCTCAACCAGGGTCTTGGCTGAGGAAATGTGGGAGGGGATCTTAATGGAAGAATTACTTCCCTATGACTACTTCCCCAATGGCAACCTATCCCCTATATAGT
The DNA here is from genome assembly GCF_029448725.1 of Salvelinus fontinalis. Lineage (NCBI taxonomy): Eukaryota > Metazoa > Chordata > Actinopteri > Salmoniformes > Salmonidae > Salvelinus > Salvelinus fontinalis. The sequence continues at coordinate 57,080 of NW_026600797.1, read as the reverse complement.
GCACTACATACGGAATAGGGTGCCATTTGAGACACAGTCTTATGGGCTCTGGCCAAAAGTAGTGCACTACATAGGGAATAGGTTGCCATTTGGGACAGACAATGTACGCCACCTACTTAGTGTTCTTCTTCAAAGCCAAGATGAATAAAATCCAGCACGGCATCACACTCCATTTCCGCTAAACCTAATCATAGAAATTGCAGTTGGCTTTTTTTTCATGGCTCGATCCAAATTATATAATTGAATTAACATTTAGGAGGCCAGAAAGCTCCTCTCATATCTTAAATACCAAAGCTGGCAAGATATATTTATGATGTTTGAAATGAGGAGATGGGAAATAAAAGGCAGTAAAACTAAGACTTCTACTTTGTCTAAGGTCAGGGCTTCCATGTTATTGTATTGACTGGAAGGGAGTTATCTACTACTGTAATTCTCAGCTGGAGAAATAACAATATCCAGAGTATTTTAAGATCCCAGGGACATAACTCTCAATTCTTTTAAGATCCCAGGGACATACAGTGCATTCGGAAAGTATTCAGACCCCTTGACTTTTCCCACATTTTGTTACGTTACAGTCTTATTCTAAAAAGTATTGAATCATTTTTTCCTCATCGATCTACACACAATACCCCATAATGACATCACAATACCCCATAATGACATCACAATACCCCATAATGACAAAGCGAAAACAGATTTTTAGACATTTGTGCACATTTATTACGAATAAAAAACTGAAATACCTTATTTACATAAGTATTCAGATCCTTTGCTATGAGACTCGAAATTGAGCTCAGATGCATCCTGTTTCCATTGATCATCCTTGAGATGTTTCTATAAGTTTAGTAGAGTCCACCTGTGGCAAATTCAATTGATTGGACATGATTTGGAAAGGCACACACCTGTCTATATAAGGTCCCACAGTTGACAGTAATTGTCAGAGCAAAAACCAAGTCATGAGGTCGAGTGAATTGTCTGTAGAGCTCCGAGGCAGGATTGTGTCGAGTCACAGATCTGGGAAAGGGTACAAAAAAATATCTGTAGCATTGAAGGTCCCCAAGAACACAGTGGCCTCCATTATTCTAAAGCTGCCCGCACGGCCAAATTGAGCAATTGGGGGAGAAGGGCCTTTGTCAGGGAGGTGACCAAGAACCCTCACAGTTCCTCTGTGGAGATGGGAGACAACCATCTCTGCAGCACTCCACCAATCAGGCTTTTATGGTAGAGTGGCCAGACAGAAGCCACTCCTCAGTAAAAGGCACATGACAGCCCGCTTGGAGTTTGCCAAAAGGCACCTAAAGACTCTCAGACCATGAGAAACAAGATTCTCTGGTCTGATGAAATCAAGAATGAAATCATTGGCCTGAATGCTAAGCGTCACTTCTGGAGGAAACCTGGCACCATCCCTAAGGTGAAGCAAACTTTATTTGTCACATGCTCCGAATACAACAAGTGTAGACCTTACCGTGAAATGCTGAATACAACAAGTGTAGACCTTACCGTGAAATGCTTACTTACAAGCCCTTAACCAACTGCAGTTCAAGAAGAGTTAAGCAAATATTTACCAAATAAACTAAAGTAAAAAATAATGAAAAGTAACACAATAAAATAACAATAACGAGGCTATATACAGCAGGTACCGGTACCGAGTCAGTGTGCGGGGTGACAGGTTAGTTGAGGTAATTTGTACATGTAGGTAGGGGTGAAGTGACTGCAGAAATAATAAACAGCGATGAGTCAGCAGTGTACAAAACAAATGGGGGGGGGGGGGGGGGGGGGATAAATTTAAATAGTCCAGTGGCCATTTGATGAATTGTTCAGCAGTCTTATGGCTTGGGGGTAGAAGCTGTTAAGGAGCCTTTTGGTCCACAGCATAATGCTGTGCAGATGTTTTTAAGTGGCAGGGACTGGGAGAATAGTCAGGATCGAGGGAAAGATGAACGGAGCAAAGTACAGAGAGATTCTTGATGAAAACCTGCTCGAGAGCGCTTTGGACCTCAGACTGGGGTGAAGTTTCACCTTCCAACAGGACAACGACCCTAAGCACACAGCCAAGACAATGCAGGAGTGGCTTCGGGACAAGTCTCTGAATGTCCTTGAGTGGCCCAGCCAGAGCCCGGACTTGAACCTGATCGAATATCTTTGGAGAGACCTGAAAATAGCTGTACAGCGACGCTCCCCATCCAACCTGACAGAGCTTGAGAGGATCTACAGAGAAGATTGGGAGAAACTCTCCAAATACAGGTGTGCCAAACTTGTAGCGTCATACCCAAGAAGACTCGAGGTTGTAATTGCTGCCAAATGTCATTCAACAATGTAATGAGTAAAGGATCTGAATACCTATGTGAATGTTATATTTCCGTTTTTTATTTTTAATACATTTCAGAAAATTTAAAAATAACAGTTTTTCCTTTGTCATTATGGGGTATTGTGTGTATATTGCTGAGGGGGGGAAAATAATTTAATACATTTTAGAATAAGCCTGAAATGCAAAAAAAAATGAAAATAGTCGAGGGGTCTGAATACTTTCCAAATGCACTGTAACTCTCAGTGATTTAGTAGCATCACCAGGGACATAACTCTCAGTGATTTAGCATCACCAGGGACATAACTCTCAGTGATTTAGCATCACCAGGGACATAACTCTCAGTGATTTAGCAGCATCACCAGGGACATAACTCTCAGTGATTTAACATCACCAGGGACATAACTCTCAGTGATTTAGCATCACCAGGGACATAACTCTCAGTGATTTAGCAGCATCACCAGGGACATAACTCTCAGTGATTTAGCAGCATCACCAGGGACATAACTCTCAGTGATTTAACATCACCAGGGACATAACTCTCAGTGATTTAGTAGCATCACCAGGGACATAACTCTCAGTGATTTAGCAGCATCACCAGGGACATAACTCTCAGTGATTTAGCATCACCAGGGACATAACTCTCAGTGATTTAACATCACCAGGGACATAACTCTCAGTGATTTAACATCACCAGGGACATAACTCTCAGTGATTTTGCTGCATCTCCAGGGACATAACTCTCAGTGATTTAGCATCACCAGGGACATAACTCTCAGTGATTTAGCATCACCAGGGACATAACTCTCAGTGATTTAACATCACCAGGGATATAACTCTCAGTGATTTAGCAGCATCACCAGGGACATAACTCTCAGTGATTTAGCATCACCAGGGACATAACTCTCAGTGATTTAGCATCACCAGGGACATAACTCTCAGTGATTTAGCATCACCAGGGACATAACTCTCGGTGATTTAGCATCACCAGGGACATAACTCTCAGTGATTTAACATCACCAGGGTGCACTAAATCTGATGGCGGTTAACAAATCAAACCCCACCACATGATGACTGTTCATAGACACACGCACATACACTGTAAAGTGGTGATTATAAATGGATCCTGTATGAGATAGTGGTGTTCAACAGTATATATCAGTTAATCATTGTTACCTCTGACACTACAGGAATGCCACGGTGATTTCCAGATGACAGATATGGATGGTCTAGATGTACAGCGCAGGGTGGAGAATAATTACATTGTTTAATTGTTGTCCAATAAGTCATGGTAATTATGCTAACCTAAATCCCATGGGACTCAACATGGCATCAGAAATAAACTATGACAGATTATAGCTGGATTCAAAAAATTAACTACTGTGCTGTGCGTCCCAAATGGCTCCCTATGTAGTGCACTACTTTAGACCAGGGACCTGGTTAAAAGTAGTGCACTCTGGGGAATAGGGTGCCATTTGGGAAGCAAACTATAAGAGCCTAATGTAGCGGGATGTAAATCATGTTTCTAAGATCTCTACAAGAGGCCCTCATCATTTCATGTTCATCAATTCATGTTCATCTTTTTGTGTTTATCCATTCATTGACTTCTGATTGGACTTAATATCCATGGAGTTTACATTTCTCCATTAATTAGAGATGTGTTCTGTTGCAGTCGGCATTCAACATTTATTTAACATTAAACGTTTAACTTTATTTGTCATTCAACATTTACATGGATCATTCATCGTATAACTTTATTCATCATTAAACATTTAACTTTATTTATCATTACACATTTAACTTTATCATTCTACATTTAACTTTATTTATCATTCATTATTTAACTTTATCATTCTTTATAATTCAACATTTAACTTTACCTTTCAACATTAAACTTAATTTATGATTCAAAATTGAACTTTATTTAACATTTAACTTTATTTATAATTCAACATTTAACTTCATAATTCATTTTCTCTGTATTTTCTATTTGTTTATCATCTGTCTGTATATTCTCTGTTTATATATCTTGTCTGTATATTTATTCTGTGTTTATATATCTTGTCTATATATTCTCTGTTTATATATCTTGTCTGTATATTCTGTGTTTTTATATCTTGTCTTTGTATTCTGTGTTTATATATCTTGTCTGTATATTCTGTGTTTATATATCTTGTCTGTATATTCTGTGTTTATATATTTTGTGTGTATATTCTATTTGTTTATCGTCTGTCTGTATATTCTGTGTTTATATATCTTGTCTGTATATTCTGTGTTTATATATTTTGTGTGTATATTCTATTTGTTTATCGTCTGTCTGTATATTCTGTGTTTATATATTTTGTCTGTATATTCTGTGTTTTTATATCTTGTCTGTGTATTCTGTGTTTATATATCTTGTCTGTATATTCTGTGTTTATATATCTTGTCTGTGTATTCTGTGTTTATATATCTTGTCTGTATATTCTGTGTTTATATATATTGTCTGTGTATTCTGTGTTTATATATCTTGTCTGTATATTCTGTGTTTATATATCTTGTCTGTATATTCTGTGTTTATATATCTTGTCTGTATATTCTGTGTTTATATATCTTGTCTGTGTATTCTGTGTTTATATATCTTGTCTGTATATTTATTCTGTGTTTATATATCTTGTCTGTATATTCTGTGTTTATATATCTTGTCTGTGTATTCTGTGTTTATATATCTTGTCTGTATATTCTGTGTTTATATATCTTGTCTGTGTATTCTGTGTTTATATATCTTGTCTGTATATTTATTCTGTGTTTATATATCTTGTCTGTATATTCTGTGTTTATATATCTTGTCTGTGTATTCTGTGTTTATATATCTTGTCTGTATATTCTGTGTTTATATATCTTGTCTGTGTATTCTGTGTTTATATATCTTGTCTGTATATTTATTCTGTGTTTATATATCTTGTCTGTATATTCTGTGTTTATATATCTTGTCTGTATATTCTGTGTTTATATATCTTGTCTGTATATTCTGTGTTTATATATATTGTCTGTATATTCCATTTGTTTATCGTCTGTGTATTATGTTTTATGTTCCGGCATCATTTCACCGAGTGAAATTCCTCTACAGTCCTTGCAAATGTATTTGGTGTATAAAGGTGATTCAGAGTGCCTTGAAGGAGGAGTAGTCATTGCAGTGTCATCCGTCTCACAAGATACAGGGTGGCGAGTACCTGTCAGGTGAGCCGGCAGCGATGAGCCGGCAGCGATGAGCCCCATCGTATTTCAGATAGTATATTATATTCTGTTCTATACTTCTAGGATAGTAGAATGTATGTCTAAACCTCCAACTCTGTGAGTGACTCCTATTTGTCAGTGTGACGACATTATTATTTATGCCACTCTTATGGCCCACAATGCAACACATAGTATAAATCAAGCATATAATGAAACGGCCATTGCCTCAGCGACGTGTAGATATATCTTCATCTATGGCTCTGTGTTTCTCCGTTTCTACTCCCACCTCTTTACAAGCCCACAGATGACAACAGGCCTTCTGTTTATCTGTTGTGATGTTCAATGCTGTTTGTCTATAATATTCATGACTTCCGTTCTCCTAGGCAGCGATGCCAAACACACGCACACACACACACACACACACACACACACGCCACTGTCTTCCAGCCTTTTGTTTTCCTCTGCCGGTAGTGAGGACGGATGTCTTTGTCCACGTTTAATTATGGATGAATGGGAAACAATAGCAAGGTAATTGATAGCAGTTCCTCTTTGTGGTCCTCCCCCTCTCACTTTATCAGCCTCACAGCACAGGTTGTCACAATGGCTTCCTTCTTACGCCTTCACCCTTTCTACCGCATTTATTTACCAAAATAACAATTTTCCTGGTTCCGGAAGATAAGCGGTTTAATTCTGTTAACTTCTGTTATCTCATCAGTGGCAGAGGGAAACTGAAAGAGAACGGGGAAATTTCCTAATTAGTGATTTTGATGTATTGTCCCCTTGGATGTGTGAGATTGGCAAACAGATTGCGCCCACAGGGATCATTTGTAATTGGAAAATTGGGATTCAGAAAATATCCTTTAGATTTCTACAGGCTTTACGTTCTCTCACGTCTACTTTGTCTCTCGTCCACTTTAAACTCTACCTACATGTACATATTACCTCAATTACCTCAACTAACCGGTGCCCCCGCACACTGACTCTGTACCGGTACCCCCTGTATACAGCCTCCACATTGACTCTGTACCGGTACCCCCTGTATATAGCCTCCACATTGACTCTGTACCGGTACCCCCTGTATACAGCCTCCACATTGACTCTGTACCGGTACCCCCTGTATATAGCCTCCACATTGACTCTGTACCGGTACCCCCTGTATACAGCCTCCACATTGACTCTGTACCGGTACCCCCTGTATATAGCCTCCACATTGACTCTGTACCGGTACCCCCTGTATACAGCCTCCACATTGACTCTGTACCGGTACCCCCTGTATACAGCCTCCACATTGACTCTGTACCGGTACCCCCTGTATACAGGCTGTATACAGCCTCCACATTGACTTTTGGTTAAGGGCTTGTAAGTAAGCATTTCACTGTAAGGTGTTGTATTCTGTATTCTGTATACCTGTTGTATTCGGCGTATGTGACAATTTATTTATTTTTTGATTTGAAAAGGAAACAGCTAACCTTTCTAGCATTACCTCTGGTAGTTAGCATGAATGCTAATCGGAGTCTTCAATTTGATAACTGTACTGTACATAAAATATTCACCCAGTGTTCATTAGTCTACAATGGAGCTGTTTGCTTCTTCCTCTTAGTAAGAGAGGAGAAATAGAAGGTGAGGGAGAGAGAGAGAGCGATAGAGAGCAATAGCGAGGAAAAAAAGGAAAGGGAAAGGGGGATACCTAGTCAGTTGTACAACTGAATGCCTTCAAATGAAATGTGTCTTCCTCATTTAACCCAACCCCTCTGAATCAGAGAGAGAGAGAAAAGAGTTAAAAACACCGACTCAGTTTTTACCCAACAGATAAAACGTTCACATTAGAGAGAGAGAGAGAGAGAGAGAATTTTTTTTGAATTGAATTGAGAGAGAGAGAGAAATCATCTGGACCATTCTACTTGACAGTTGTTCCCTGTCATCTGTAGCCTCTCACCTGAGGCAGAGAAACAGTCCTTCAAAACCATCTGCCTGCTTCCACTGCTACTAATTGATATGTCCTTGAATGTGTGTGTTTTGGAATATACATACTGACAGATGCTCGGGGTGGAATGTGTACGATACCCCGGAAAGGGGTTGAGCCCTATCTAGAAGATGTGGTACCACAAAACAAAAGAATCTTCATGATGCTTTAGTATGATTCTGTTGTTGAAACAATGGATAGCTTACTACAACATTCCACACATTCCAGAAGTGTGTTTTCACAGTGTCTTTCCACTATATTAGGCTCACATTGTCTGTCTCTCAGCCTCACTGCAAAACAGTTCTACTATCACATATCTACAGGGAATCAACACAATAAAACACATCATAACAACAGTGTGCAATGCGGTGAGGCTGTCTTTCAGAACTCCTCCTCCCTCCTCCCAGCTCGGGCACCAGTGAGTTGACTTCCACCATATCAATAGCCTGAGCCCTCCAGCACTGAAATACAAAACTGATGTTTTTTTACACAAACCTCCCAAAGTCTCACCTTCAAGTTTGTACTGAGGAGCGTTACAGAAATAATGAAATCAGGACGCGAGTTAAATTATTCTGAGAGAAAACGGCTGCCAACCTGTCTCTGGAGGTTGTAGTTAGTTCAAGCCTCGACGGGGGACTGCTCTGAAGCAGAACATCTCTCTCTCTCTCTTTATTTATTTGTAGATATTTTTTTACCTTTATTTAACTGAGAAAGTCAGTTAATAAAAATGTACAACAACAGCCTACCCTGGCCAAACACAGACGACGCTGGGCCAATTGTGCGCCGCCCTATGGGACTCCCAATCACAGCCGGTTGTGACACAGCCTGGAATCGAACAAGGGTCTGTTGTGACATCTCTTGCACTGAGAAGCAGTGCCTTAGACTCTCTCTCTCTCTCTCTCTCTCTCTGTCTCTCTCTCTCTCTCTCTCTCTCTCTGTCTCTCTCTCTCTCTCTCTCTCTCTCTCTCTCTCTCTCTCTCTCTCTCTCTCTCTCTCTCTCTCTCTCTCTCTCTCTCTCTCTCTCTTTCCCTTTTCTCTCTCAAATTCAAATTCAAGCTGCTTTATTGGCATGAAAAACATTGTGTCAATATTGCCAAGCAACAATCTATACAATATACATTGTAATAAAAAATAAAAGAATTAAACTATAACTAACTTATAACTAAATAACGGTCATCTTCACCATTACATCGGTACTACAACTACTGTCATCATTACCACCACTACCACCACCACCATCATTAAACTGCTATCATTACCATTACCACCCATACCACTACTATTTGGAATGATAAACAACAATAATAATAATAATAATAGTAATAACAATAACAGTAATAACAATAACAGTCATAATAAGTAAGTTACTGCTTACTATGCAGGTGTTATTATTCAGTGAATTCAGAATTATCATTCTCTCTCTCTCTCTCTCTCTCTCTCTCTCTCTCTCTCTCTCTCTCTCTCTCTCTCTCTCTCTCCATCTCACTCTCTTTATTTCCCTTTTCTCTCTCTCTCTCTCTCTCTCTCCATCTCTCTCTCTTTTGCTATTTTTCTCTCTCGCTCCCTCTTTCTCTCTCTCTCTCTATCTACTCTTGAAAGTAGATAGAACAGAAACTTTCAAAGTGGAACTTGGCCAGTGCTGGGGCACAACACTAGATGCTAATGGTCTTCCTAGATCGCCCACTCTCAAAGGGGATCCTGTTGAAGGAGAACGAGATAGTACAGTTATTAATCACAAGAACAGACAAGAACATGTAGTTCAAGAGGGAACCACATTATATAATCCATCATTGTCAAGCTATATTTGGAAAGAATATAGGCGATATCAAATATATATATGAGTGTAGAATGCATGCTGCTGTCCAGTTAAACAACATATATTTACATAAGCATCAAGCTGTGGGTATTTAAAGGTACATATTCTATATTCAAGCAGCAGTTTCTCTCTCGCCTTACATTTCAACTGGATTTGATATTATATGAATCACTGAGGCTCCTACAGCAGGTTGTCGCCCTGATAATTATCTGAGTTTAGGAGTTGCCCTTTCCCCTCACTGTCCTGGTATCAGAGGAGACCTATTCACCACAGATGTGTCAATAATTGCCCTGGTTCTTGATATGAGCTATAGCTGCTGTATTCCCTATGGTGGCAGAATGGAACGGTAAAAACAGCTATTGTATTGGCGTCGCAAAAGGTCAAATGTCTACATCGACCTGAAAGTGGTGTAATTAACTCTTTACCAACCTGTTGACAGAATAATGAGCAGTAAATGAATGAACACTAATTTGATAGATTGTTGCTTTGAATAGTAAAAAGGCTACATGAATCCAGTAATGTATGGAAATGCATTAGAATATACTGTGTGCATGTAATCAATAAACTGTATAGTCTACTACAAGATATAGGATTATATAGGTTACAAAAGTACTGTAGTGTCAATTTATAAATACTAATATAGAAGCACACAAACACACCAAAACTATGCTATATAATATACTATACTCCAGATATCCTGGACATGTAGCCTCTCATCTACGGCCACTACTATATCAGCTGCTATAGATATCCTGGACATGTAGCCTCTCATCTACAACCACTACTATATCAGCTACTATATATATCCTGGACATGTAGCCTCTCATCTACAACCCCTACTATAGATATCCTGGACATGTAGCCTCTCATCTACGACCACTACTATATCAGCTACTATAGATATCCTGGATATGTAGCCTCTCATCTACAACCACTACTATAGATATCCTGGACATGTAGCCTCTCATCTACAACCACTACTATAGATATCCTGGACATGTAGCCTCTCATCTACAACCACTACTATATATATCCTGGACATGTAGCCTCTCATCTACAACCACTACTATAGATATCCTGGACATGTAGCCTCTCATCTACAACCACTACTATATCAGCTACTATAGATATCCTGGACATGTAGCCTCTCATCTACAACCACTACTATAGATATCCTGGACATGTAGCCTCTCATCTACAACCACTACTATAGATATCCTGGACATGTAGCCTCTCATCTACAACCACTACTATAGATATCCTGGACATGTAGCCTCTCATCTACAACCACTACTATATCAGCTACTATAGATATCCTGGACATGTAGCCTCTCATCTACAACCACTACTATATCAGCTACTATAGATATCCTGGACATGTATTCTCTCATCTACAACCACTACTATAGATATCCTGGACATGTAGCCTCTCATCTACAACCACTACTATAGATATCTTGGACATGTAGCCTCTCATCTACAACCACTACTATATCAGCTACTATAGATATCCTGGACATGTATTCTCTCATCTACGACCACTACTATATCAGCTACTATAGATATCCTGGACATGTATTCTCTCATCTACAACCACTACTATAGATATCCTGGACATGTAGCCTCTCATCTACAACCACTACTATAGATATCCTGGACATGTAGCCTCTCATCTACAACCACTACTATAGATATCTTGGACATGTAGCCTCTCATCTACAACCACTACTCAGCTACTATAGATATCCTGGACACGTAGCCTCTCATCTACAACCACTACTATAGATATCCTGGACATGTAGCCTCTCATCTACAACCACTACTATATCAGCTACTATAGATATCCTGGACATGTAGCCTCTCATCTACAACCACTACTATAGATATCCTGGACATGTAGCCTCTCATCTACGACCACTACTATATCAGCTACTATAGATATCCTGGACATGTATTCTCTCATCTACGACCACTACTATATCAGCTACTATAGATATCCTGGACATGTATTCTCTCATCTACAACCACTACTATAGATATCCTGGACATGTAGCCTCTCATCTACAACCACTACAATAGATATCCTGGACATGTAGCCTCTCATCTACGACCACTACTATATCAGCTACTATAGATATCCTGGACATGTATTCTCTCATCTACAACCACTACTATAGATATCCTGGACATGCAGCCTCTCATCTACAACCACTACTATAGATATCCTGGACATGTAGCCTCTCATCTACAACCACTACTATAGATATCCTGGACATGTAGCCTCTCATCTACAACCACTACTATAGATATCCTGAACATGTAGCCTCTCATCTACAACCACTACTATAGATATCCTGGTGTGCAGATGAGGTGGTTATAGGATTTGTATTTAGGTACAATACTTCTGTATAAAAGTATTGTTTTACCCTAAAAATAAGAAACCGTTGTATCCAACGTGGCCATATATTAAGACATACAGTACATGATATGATTCATATATGATAAGACATGTTGTTTTTTACAGCAAGGTGATGGAAGACAAACGTAACAACTAACATGTATTGAGTTAGTCTTTATTGACTGTCTTTTCGGCTGATATTTAGAGAGCGGCCTTTTGTATTAGTTAATTAGTTTAATCGATAGCTGTGCGTACAGCTCTTTGTCATCCTGTCAGATAATCTACTTTAGCCTAACACCGTGATATTGATATTCTTTAGTGTTTTCTGTTTTGGTTGTTGAACTATGGCTCACAGTGAGTCACTCCTCAGATACATATTTTACGGATTTCTTCAGATATGATTGTGTCTCTCTGTTGCATCATGCATGTTCAATTATTTATTTGTTTTAGGTTTAGGTGCAGTTGTATGCATCATCCACAACCCAGAGTCAGAAAGATTCTCTATGCCAAGGGTGGTCACAGGTCAGATGTCACACCAATTGTGAGATTGGCTCACTCAACTGCTGTAACTAAAACTACACATAATGGGGTCATTTAAAAAAAGTACCGGCTCTGTTTTTGGCAAGCTCCCTGTGAAGTGAGTGGAATCTTTGACTGGTGCCACTGTCAGACAGCGCCACTGTGTCAGTTTGTCTGGCACTTGAACACAGCTTGTGTGCCTAAGTGTCCCGGATGAACGCAACGGTCAAATGACAGCATCACCACCTCTCCGCCTAGCGTTAGAGCTTCTCACAAAGCCAGAGAGAAAAAGGAACAGGCCCAGATCAATTACTCTGAGTGGGACTTGACTTTTGTTTTTCATTTTACTTCATCATTGTTCAGCGTGTCAAGGGGATTGCTGAAGGAATGGCCCATCTGTGCCTCTCTGTTCTCTTCCGTAGTGGAGTAGAGAAAAGCAACACATCATCTTCCTGAGCTTTGAGATGATCTCATGGATGGCGAGGAGCCTATTGTTCCATGACAATCCTCTTGCCAACAAAATCTATTTGCTTTCATCAGAGTGAATGACTCTTTGTTAGTGAAGTGTTCTGAAATAAGCCATTTTAATATTCAGAAATATCAGCTAGAGTACGATGGATAAAAGACGGTAATATTCTCAGCTCAATATGGTCAATAAGAAAACGTGTTAAGGACAGGACCCATTTCATTAGTTATTTTCCTAGTTGTTAATAAATGGTCAACATGTCCAAACCACATATATAGATTATTTGATTGATTGTTATCATTGACTCCAGAAACGTGTCGAAAGTCACCTCTAGCTCTAAGACACAGAGTTAGAATAACCAGGGCAGAACGAATCGAGAGTCACCTCTAGCTCTAAGACACAGAGTTAGAATAACCAGGGCAGAACGAGTCGAGAGTCACCTCTAGCTCTAAGACACAGAGTTAGAATAACCAGGGCAGAACGAGTCGAGAGTCACCTCTAGCTCTAAGACACAGAGTTAGAATAACCAGGGCAGAACGAGTCGAGAGTCACCTCTAGCTCTAAGACACAGAGTTAGAATAACCAGGGCAGAAAGAGTCGAGAGTCACCTCTAGCTCTAAGACACAGAGTTAGAATAACCAGGGCAGAACGAGTCGAGAGTCACCTCTAGCTCTAAGACACAGAGTTAGAATAACCAGGGCAGAACGAGTCGAGAGTCACCTCTAGCTCTAAGACACAGAGTTAGAATAACCAGGGCAGAACGAGTCGAGAGTCACCTCTAGCTCTAAGACACAGAGTTAGAATAACCAGGGCAGAACGAGTCGAGAGTCACCTCTAGCTCTAAGACACAGAGTTAGAATAACCAGGGCAGAACGTGTCGAGAGTCACCTCTAGCTCTAAGACACAGAGTTAGAATAACCAGGGCAGAACGAGTCGAGAGTCACCTCTAGCTCTAAGACACAGAGTTAGAATAACCAGGGCAGAACGTGTCGAGAGTCACCTCTAGCTCTAAGACACAGAGTTAGAATAACCAGGGCAGAACGAGTCGAGAGTCACCTCTAGCTCTAAGACACAGAGTTAGAATAACCAGGGCAGAACGAGTCGAGAGTCACCTCTAGCTCTAAGACACAGAGTTAGAATAACCAGGGCAGAACGTGTCGAGAGTCACCTCTAGCTCTAAGACACAGAGTTAGAATAACCAGGGCAGAATGTGTCGAGAGTCACCTCTAGCTCTAAGACACAGAGTTAGAATAACCAGGGCAGAACGAGTCGAGAGTCACCTCTAGCTCTAAGACACAGAGTTAGAATAACCAGGGCAGAACGAGGTTCAGAAACGTGTCGAGAGTCACCTCTAGCTCTAAGACACGTGGTTTAATATCATAGTCTGTAGTCGGGTGGTTTAATATCATAGTCTGTAGTGTGGTGGTTTAATATTATAGTCTGTAGTCGGGTGGTTTAATATTATAGTCTGTAGTGTGGTGGTTTAATATCATAGTGTGGTGGTTTAATATCATAGTGTGGTGGTTTAATATCATAGTCTGTAGTCGGGTGGTTTAATATAATAGTCTGTAGTCGGGTGGTTTAATATTATAGTCTGTAGTCGGGTGGTTTAATATCATAGTCTGTAGTGTGGTGGTTTAATATCATAGTCTGTAGTGTGGTGGTTTAATATTGTAGTGTGGTGGTTTAATATTGTAGTGTGGTGGTTTAATATTGTAGTGGGGTGGTTTAATATCATAGTGTGGTGGTTTAATATCATAGTGTGGTGGTTTAATATCATAGTGTGGTGGTTTAATATCATAGTGTGGTGGTTTAATACCATAGTCTGTAGTGTGGTGGTTTAATATTATAGTGTGGTGGTTTAATATTGTAGTGTGGTGGTTTAATATCATAGTGTGGTGGTTTAATATTGTAGTGTGGTGGTTTAATATTGTAGTGTGGTGGTTTAATATTGTAGTGGGGTGGTTTAATATCATAGTGTGGTGGTTTAATATTGTAGTGTGGTGGTTTAATATCATAGTGTGGTGGTTTAATATTATAGTCTGTAGTCGGGTGGTTTAATATTATAGTCTGTAGTCGGGTGGTTTAATATTATAGTCTGTAGTGTGGTGGTTTAATATCATAGTCTGTAGTGTGGTGGTTTAATATCATAGTCTGTAGTGTGGTGGTTTAATATTATAGTGTGGTGGTTTAATATTATAGTGTGGTGGTTTAATATTATAGTGTGGTGGTTTAATATCATAGTCTGTAGTGTGGTGGTTTAATATTATAGTGTGGTGGTTTAATATTATAGTGTGGTGGTTTAATATTATAGTGTGGTGGTTTAATATTATAGTCGGGTGGTTTAATATCATAGTGTGGTGGTTTAATATTGTAGTGTGGTGGTTTAATATCACAGTCTGTAGTGTGGTGGTTTAATATTATAGTGTGGTGGTTTAATATCACAGTCTGTAGTGTGGTGGTTTAATATTATAGTGTGGTGGTTTAATATTGTAGTGTGGTGGTTTAATATTGTAGTGTGGTGGTTTAATATTGTAGTGTGGTGGTTTAATATCACAGTCTGTAGTGTGGTGGTTTAATATTGTAGTGTGGTGGTTTAATATTGTAGTCGGGTGGTTTAATATCATAGTGTGGTGGTTTAATATTGTAGTGTGGTGGTTTAATATCACAGTCTGTAGTGTGGTGGTTTAATATTATAGTGTGGTGGTTTAATATCATAGTGTGGTGGTTTAATATCATAGTCTGTAGTGTGGTGGTTTAATATTATAGTCTGTAGTCGGGTGGTTTAATATTATAGTCTGTAGTGTGGTGGTTTAATATTATAGTGTGGTGGTTTAATATCATAGTGTGGTGGTTTAATATTGTAGTGTGGTGGTTTAATATCACAGTGTGGTGGTTTAATATCATAGTGTGGTGGTTTAATATCATAGTCTGTAGTGTGGTGGTTTGATATCATAGTCTGTAGTCGGGTGGTTTAATATCATAGTCTGTAGTGTGGTGGTTTAATATTGTAGTGTGGTGGTTTAATATTATAGTGTGGTGGTTTAATATCATAGTGTGGTGGTTTAATATCATAGTCTGTAGTGTGGTGGTTTAATATTATAGTCTGTAGCCGGGTGGTTTAATATTATAGTGTGGTGGTTTAATATTATAGTCTGTAGTCGGGTGGTTTAATATTATAGTGTGGTGGTTTAATATTATAGTCTGTAGTGTGGTGGTTTAATATTATAGTCTGTAGTCGGGTGGTTTAATATTATAGTGTGGTGGTTTAATATTATAGTGTGGTGGTTTAATATTATAGTCTGTAGTGTGGTGGTTTAATATTATAGTCTGTAGTGTGGTGGTTTAATATTGTAGTGTGGTGGTTTAATATTATAGTCTGTAGTCGGGTGGTTTAATATTATAGTCTGTAGTGTGGTGGTTTAATATTGTAGTGTGGTGGTTTAATATTATAGTCTGTAGTCGGGTGGTTTAATATTATAGTCTGTAGTGTGGTGGTTTAATATTGTAGTGTGGTGGTTTAATATTATAGTCTGTAGTGTGGTGGTTTAATATTATAGTCTGTAGTCGGGTGGTTTAATATTATAGTCTGTAATGTGGTGGTTTAATATTATAGTCTGTAGTCGGGTGGTTTAATATCATAGTGTGGTGGTTTAATATTATAGTGTGGTGGTTTAATATTATAGTCTGTAGTGTGGTGGTTTAATATTATAGTGTGGTGGTTTAATATTATAGTGTGGTGGTTTAATATTATAGTCTGCAGTGTGGTGGTTTAATATTATAGTCTGTAGTCGGGTGGTTTAATATTATAGTGTGGTGGTTTAATATTATAGTGTGGTGGTTTAATATTATAGTCTGTAGTGTGGTGGTTTAATATTATAGTGTGGTGGTTTAATATTATAGTCTGTAGTGTGGTGGTTTAATATCATAGTCTGTAGTGTGGTGGTTTAATATTATAGTCTGTAGTCGGGTGGTTTAATATTATAGTGTGGTGGTTTAATATTATAGTGTGGTGGTTTAATATTATAGTCTGTAGTGTGGTGGTTTAATATTATAGTGTGGTGGTTTAATATTGTAGTGTGGTGGTTTAATATTATAGTCTGTAGTGTGGTGGTTTAATATCATAGTCTGTAGTGTGGTGGTTTAATATCATAGTCTGTAGTGTGGTGGTTTAATATTATAGTGTGGTGGTTTAATATTATAGTGTGGTGGTTTAATATTATAGTGTGGTGGTTTAATATCATAGTGTGGTGGTTTAATATTATAGTCTGTAGTGTGGTGGTTTAATATTATAGTCTGTAGTGTGGTGGTTTAATATTGTAGTGTGGTGGTTTAATATTATAGTGTGGTGGTTTAATATTATAGTGTGGTGGTTTAATATCATAGTCTGTAGTGTGGTGGTTTAATATTATAGTGTGGTGGTTTAATATTATAGTGTGGTGGTTTAATATCATAGTGTGGTGGTTTAATATTATAGTCTGTAGTCGGGTGGTTTAATATTATAGTCTGTAGTGTGGTGGTTTAATATTATAGTCTGTAGTCGGGTGGTTTAATATTATAGTCTGTAGTGTGGTGGTTTAATATTATAGTGTGGTGGTTTAATATCATAGTGTGGTGGTTTAATATCATAGTGTGGTGGTTTAATATCATAGTGTGGTGGTTTAATATCATAGTCTGTAGTGTGGTGGTTTAATATCATAGTCTGTAGTGTGGTGGTTTAATATTATAGTGTGGTGGTTTAATATTATAGTGTGGTGGTTTAATATTATAGTCTGTAGTCGGGTGGTTTAATATTATAGTGTGGTGGTTTAATATTATAGTCTGTAGTGTGGTGGTTTAATATTATAGTCTGTAGTCGGGTGGTTTAATATTATAGTGTGGTGGTTTAATATTATAGTGTGGTGGTTTAATATTATAGTCTGTAGTGTGGTGGTTTAATATTATAGTCTGTAGTGTGGTGGTTTAATATTGTAGTGTGGTGGTTTAATATTATAGTCTGTAGTCGGGTGGTTTAATATTATAGTCTGTAGTGTGGTGGTTTAATATTGTAGTGTGGTGGTTTAATATTATAGTCTGTAGTCGGGTGGTTTAATATTATAGTCTGTAGTGTGGTGGTTTAATATTGTAGTGTGGTGGTTTAATATTATAGTCTGTAGTGTGGTGGTTTAATATTATAGTCTGTAGTCGGGTGGTTTAATATTATAGTCTGTAATGTGGTGGTTTAATATTATAGTCTGTAGTCGGGTGGTTTAATATCATAGTGTGGTGGTTTAATATTATAGTGTGGTGGTTTAATATTATAGTCTGTAGTGTGGTGGTTTAATATTATAGTGTGGTGGTTTAATATTATAGTGTGGTGGTTTAATATTATAGTCTGCAGTGTGGTGGTTTAATATTATAGTCTGTAGTCGGGTGGTTTAATATTATAGTGTGGTGGTTTAATATTATAGTGTGGTGGTTTAATATTATAGTCTGTAGTGTGGTGGTTTAATATTATAGTGTGGTGGTTTAATATTATAGTCTGTAGTGTGGTGGTTTAATATCATAGTCTGTAGTGTGGTGGTTTAATATTATAGTCTGTAGTCGGGTGGTTTAATATTATAGTGTGGTGGTTTAATATTATAGTGTGGTGGTTTAATATTATAGTCTGTAGTGTGGTGGTTTAATATTATAGTGTGGTGGTTTAATATTGTAGTGTGGTGGTTTAATATTATAGTCTGTAGTGTGGTGGTTTAATATCATAGTCTGTAGTGTGGTGGTTTAATATCATAGTCTGTAGTGTGGTGGTTTAATATTATAGTGTGGTGGTTTAATATTATAGTGTGGTGGTTTAATATTATAGTGTGGTGGTTTAATATCATAGTGTGGTGGTTTAATATTATAGTCTGTAGTGTGGTGGTTTAATATTATAGTCTGTAGTGTGGTGGTTTAATATTGTAGTGTGGTGGTTTAATATTATAGTGTGGTGGTTTAATATTATAGTGTGGTGGTTTAATATCATAGTCTGTAGTGTGGTGGTTTAATATTATAGTGTGGTGGTTTAATATTATAGTGTGGTGGTTTAATATCATAGTGTGGTGGTTTAATATTATAGTCTGTAGTCGGGTGGTTTAATATTATAGTCTGTAGTGTGGTGGTTTAATATTATAGTCTGTAGTCGGGTGGTTTAATATTATAGTCTGTAGTGTGGTGGTTTAATATTATAGTGTGGTGGTTTAATATCATAGTGTGGTGGTTTAATATCATAGTGTGGTGGTTTAATATCATAGTGTGGTGGTTTAATATCATAGTCTGTAGTGTGGTGGTTTAATATCATAGTCTGTAGTGTGGTGGTTTAATATTATAGTGTGGTGGTTTAATATTATAGTGTGGTGGTTTAATATTATAGTCTGTAGTCGGGTGGTTTAATATCATAGTCTGTAGTGTGGTGGTTTAATATTGTAGTGTGGTGGTTTAATATTATAGTGTGGTGGTTTAATATTATAGTGTGGTGGTTTAATATCATAGTGTGGTGGTTTAATATTATAGTCTGTAGTCGGGTGGTTTAATATTATAGTCTGTAGTGTGGTGGTTTAATATCATAGTCTGTAGTGTGGTGGTTTAATATCATAGTCTGTAGTGTGGTGGTTTAATATTATAGTGTGGTGGTTTAATATTATAGTGTGGTGGTTTAATATTATAGTGTGGTGGTTTAATATTATAGTGTGGTGGTTTAATATTATAGTGTGGTGGTTTAATATTATAGTGTGGTGGTTTAATATTATAGTGTGGTGGTTTAATATCATAGTCTGTAGTGTGGTGGTTTAATATTATAGTGTGGTGGTTTAATATTATAGTGTGGTGGTTTAATATTGTAGTGTGGTGGTTTAATATTATAGTGTGGTGGTTTAATATTATAGTGTGGTGGTTTAATATCATAGTCTGTAGTGTGGTGGTTTAATATTATAGTGTGGTGGTTTAATATTATAGTGTGGTGGTTTAATATCATAGTGTGGTGGTTTAATATTATAGTCTGTAGTCGGGTGGTTTAATATTATAGTCTGTAGTGTGGTGGTTTAATATTATAGTCTGTAGTCGGGTGGTTTAATATTATAGTCTGTAGTGTGGTGGTTTAATATTATAGTGTGGTGGTTTAATATCATAGTGTGGTGGTTTAATATCATAGTGTGGTGGTTTAATATCATAGTGTGGTGGTTTAATATCATAGTCTGTAGTGTGGTGGTTTAATATCATAGTCTGTAGTGTGGTGGTTTAATATTATAGTGTGGTGGTTTAATATTATAGTGTGGTGGTTTAATATTATAGTCTGTAGTCGGGTGGTTTAATATCATAGTCTGTAGTGTGGTGGTTTAATATTGTAGTGTGGTGGTTTAATATTATAGTGTGGTGGTTTAATATTATAGTGTGGTGGTTTAATATCATAGTGTGGTGGTTTAATATTATAGTCTGTAGTCGGGTGGTTTAATATTATAGTCTGTAGTGTGGTGGTTTAATATCATAGTCTGTAGTGTGGTGGTTTAATATCATAGTCTGTAGTGTGGTGGTTTAATATTATAGTGTGGTGGTTTAATATTATAGTGTGGTGGTTTAATATTATAGTGTGGTGGTTTAATATTATAGTGTGGTGGTTTAATATTATAGTGTGGTGGTTTAATATTATAGTGTGGTGGTTTAATATTATAGTGTGGTGGTTTAATATTATAGTGTGGTGGTTTAATATTATAGTGTGGTGGTTTAATATCATAGTGTGGTGGTTTAATATCATAGTGTGGTGGTTTAATATCATAGTCTGTAGTGTGGTGGTTTAATATCATAGTCTGTAGTGTGGTGGTTTAATATTATAGTCTGTAGTCGGGTGGTTTAATATCATAGTCTGTAGTGTGGTGGTTTAATATTGTAGTGTGGTGGTTTAATATTATAGTGTGGTGGTTTAATATTGTAGTGTGGTGGTTTAATATTGTAGTGTGGTGGTTTAATATTGTAGTGTGGTGGTTTAATATCACAGTCTGTAGTGTGGTGGTTTAATATCATAGTGTGTAGTGTGGTGGTTTAATATCATAGTGTGGTGGTTTAATATCATAGTGTGGTGGTTTAATATTGTAGTGTGGTGGTTTAATATTGTAGTGTGGTGGTTTAATATCATAGTGTGGTGGTTTAATATTGTAGTCGGGTGGTTTAATATCATAGTGTGGTGGTTTAATATTGTAGTGTGGTGGTTTAATATCACAGTCTGTAGTGTGGTGGTTTAATATTATAGTGTGGTGGTTTAATATTGTAGTGTGGTGGTTTAATATCACAGTCTGTAGTGTGGTGGTTTAATATTGTAGTGTGGTGGTTTAATATTGTAGTCGGGTGGTTTAATATCATAGTGTGGTGGTTTAATATTGTAGCGTGGTGGTTTAATATCACAGTCTGTAGTGTGGTGGTTTAATATTATAGTGTGGTGGTTTAATATCATAGTGTGGTGGTTTAATATCATAGTCTGTAGTGTGGTGGTTTAATATTATAGTCTGTAGTCGGGTGGTTTAATATTATAGTCTGTAGTGTGGTGGTTTAATATTATAGTGTGGTGGTTTAATATCATAGTGTGGTGGTTTAATATCATAGTGTGGTGGTTTAATATCATAGTCTGTAGTGTGGTGGTTTAATATCATAGTCTGTAGTGTGGTGGTTTAATAACATAGTGTGGTGGTTTAATATTGTAGTGTGGTGGTTTAATATCATAGTCTGTAGTGTGGTGGTTTAATATTATAGTCTGTAGTCGGGTGGTTTAATATTATAGTCTGTAGTCGGGTGGTTTAATATCATAGTCTGTAGTCGGGTGGTTTAATATCATAGTCTGTAGTGTGGTGGTTTAATATCATAGTGTGGTGGTTTAATATTGTAGTGTGGTGGTTTAATATTATAGTCTGTAGTGTGGTGGTTTAATATTATAGTGTGGTGGTTTAATATTATAGTGTGGTGGTTTAATATCATAGTCTGTAGTGTGGTGGTTTAATATTATAGTCTGTAGTGTGGTGGTTTAATATTGTAGTGTGGTGGTTTAATATTGTAGTGTGGTGGTTTAATATTGTAGTGTGGTGGTTTAATATTGTAGTGTGTTGGTTTAATATTGTAGTGTGGTGGTTTAATATTGTAGTGTGGTGGTTTAATATTATAGTGTGGTGGTTTAATATTGTAGTGTGGTGGTTTAATATTGTAGTGTGGTGGTTTAATATTATAGTGTGGTGATTTAATATTGTAGTGTGTTGGTTTCATATTATAGTGTGGTGGTTTAATATTATAGTGTGGTGGTTTAATATTGTAGTGTGGTGGTTTAATATTATAGTGTGGTGGTTTAATATTATAGTGTGGTGGTTTAATATTGTAGTGTGGTGGTTTAATATTATAGTGTGGTGGTTTAATATCACAGTGTTGTGGTTTAATATTATAGTGTGGTGGTTTAATATTATAGTCTGTAGTCGGGTGGTTTAATATCATAGTCTGTAGTCGGGTGGTTTAATATCATAGTCTGTAGTCGGGTGGTTTAATATTATAGTCTGTAGTGTGGTGGTTTAATATTATAGTCTGTAGTGTGGTGGTTTAATATTGTAGTGTGGTGGTTTAATATCATAGTGTGGTGGTTTAATATCATAGTCTGTAGTGTGGTGGTTTAATATTATAGTGTGGTGGTTTAATATTGTAGTGTGGTGGTTTAATATCATAGTGTGGTGGTTTAATATCATAGTCTGTAGTGTGGTGGTTTAATATCATAGTCTGTAGTCGGGTGGTTTAATATCATAGTGTGGTGGTTTAATATTATAGTGTGGTGGTTTAATATTATAGTGTGGTGGTTTAATATTATAGTCTGTAGTCGGGTGGTTTAATATTATAGTCTGTAGTGTGGTGGTTTAATATCATAGTCTGTAGTCGGGTGGTTTAATATTATAGTCTGTAGTCGGGTGGTTTAATATTATAGTCTGTAGTCGGGTGGTTTAATATCATAGTGTGGTGGTTTAATATTATAGTGTGGTGGTTTAATATTATAGTGTGGTGGTTTATTTTATCAAGACATCTGATTTACAGAACATCAGAGGGGGTGGGACAAGACATCTGCTTTACAGAACATCAGAGGGGGTGGGACAAGACATCTGATTTACAGAACATCAGAGGGGTGGGACAAGACATCTGATTTACAGAACATCAGAGGGGTGGGACAAGACATCTGATTTACAGAACATCAGAGGGGTGGGACATATCACTTGGTGCTAGTATTTTTACCCTTTTATGATTCCGGTTGGAATAATTTCTGTGTGCATATATCTTCAGCACACCTTTGAAAACCCATCTTTCAGTAATCTAGTTATTTTTCAGCAAGAGGACATCAGCGAGAGGACATCATTGTTTAAAAAATAAGGTTAGAAGCTTAGCCACAAGCCTTTTTAAGAGGATAAAATGAGTAATGTCGACAACTGTACCACTCTCCCCCCAAAATATTCTAAATCCCTGTCACTGTTAATATGGATGTGAGCCTGAAAGCCACTTTCATGATGAGACAGAACTAATCAACACGAGCTACTCCCAGG
Source organism: Salvelinus fontinalis (assembly GCF_029448725.1). Taxonomy (NCBI): domain Eukaryota; kingdom Metazoa; phylum Chordata; class Actinopteri; order Salmoniformes; family Salmonidae; genus Salvelinus; species Salvelinus fontinalis. Next base: position 33,832 of record NW_026600797.1, on the reverse strand, counting down.
GCTCATGTTTAAGACAGGCAAGACTAATCGCTGCCAACCCCTAATCTCCCATCCCATCACAGGGTGAAGGAACAGCAGATGTCTCTGACATGGGAAAACACCGATGTGGGTGCTTTTACATGTTCTGATATCAATTTAAAAACACATATTTTGCAAAAAAAAAGTGTATTTTATTTGTTATGCACATTAATGGTTACGTTGAAGTAACAAGTGTGTTAGGATGTGTCAAGTACATGTAGCGTATACAGCTAAGAGTCTATACCTGACCATAACACTATACAGCTAAGAGTCTATACCTGACCATAACACTATAAGGCTAAGAGTCTATACCTGACCATAACACTATAAGGCTAAGAGTCTATACCTGACCATAACACTATACAGCTAAGAGTCTATACCTGACCATAACACTATACAGCTAAGAGTCTATACCTGACCATAACACTATAAGGCTAAGAGTCTATACCTGACCATAACACTATACAGCTAAGAGTCTATACCTGACCATAACACTATAAGGCTAAGAGTCTATACCTGACCATAACACTATAAGGCTAAGAGTCTATACCTGACCATAACACTATACAGCTAAGAGTCTATACCTGACCATAACACTATAAGGCTAAGGGGTCTATACCTGACCATAACACTATAAGGCTAAGAGTCTATACCTGACCATAACACTATATAGCTAAGAGTCTATACCTGACCACAACACTATAAGGCTAAGAGTCTATACCTGACCATAACAATATACAGCTAAGAGTCTATACCTGACCATAACACGATAAGGCTAAGAGTCTATACCTGACCATAACACTATACAGCTAAGAGTCTATACCTGACCATAACACTATAAGGCTAAGAGTCTATACCTGACCATAACACTATACAGCTAAGAGTCTATACCTGACCATAACACTATAAGGCTAAGAGTCTATACCTGACCATAACACTATAAGGCTAAGAGTCTATACCTGACCATAACACTATACAGCTAAGAGTCTATACCTGACCATAACACTATAAGGCTAAGGGGTCTATACCTGACCATAACACTATAAGGCTAAGAGTCTATACCTGACCATAACACTATATAGCTAAGAGTCTATACCTGACCACAACACTATAAGGCTAAGAGTCTATACCTGACCATAACAATATACAGCTAAGAGTCTATACCTGACCATAACACGATAAGGCTAAGAGTCTATACCTGACCATAACACTATACAGCTAAGAGTCTATACCTGACCATAACACTATAAGGCTAAGAGTCTATACCTGACCATAACACTATACAGCTAAGAGTCTATACCTGACCATAACACTATAAGGCTAATAGTCTATACCTGACCATAACACGATAAGGCTAAGAGTCTGTACCTGACCATAACACGATAAGGCTAAGAGTCTATACCTGACCATAACACTATAAGGCTAAGAGTCTATACCTGACCATAACACTATACAGCTAAGAGTCTATACCTGACCATAACACTATAAGGCTAAGAGTCTATACCTGACCATAACACGATAAGGCTAAGAGTCTATACCTGACCATAACACTATACAGCTAAGAGTCTATACCCGATCATAACACTATAAGGCTAAGAGTCTATACCTGACCATAACACTATACAGCTAAGAGTCTATACCTGACCATAACACTATAAGGCTAAGAGTCTATACCTGACCATAACACTATACAGCTAAGAGTCTATACCTGATCATAACACTATAAGGCTAAGAGTCTGTACCTGACCATCACCTCCTGGTTACACTAGTGACCATATCCCCCGCGCATCCCGTAACGGCGGAGGTGTTGATAACATTTACGATAGCAAATTTCAATTTACAAAAAAAAAGAAAGACGTTTTGTCTTTTGAGCTTCTAGTCATGTAATCTATGCGGCCTACTCAATCACTTTTTGTAGCTACTGTTTACAGGCCTCCTGGGCCATATACAGCGTTCCTCACTGAGTTCCCTGAATTCCTATCGGACCTTCTGGTCATGGCAGATAATATTGACATTTTTGGTGACTTTAATATTCACATGGAAAAGTCTGCAGACCCACCCCAAAAGTCTTTCGGAGCCATCATCGACTCAGTGGGTTTTGTCCAATATGTCTCCGGACCTACTCACTGCCACAGTCATACTCTGGACCTAGTTTTGTCCCGTGGAATAAATGTTGTGGATCTTAATGTTTTTCCTCATAATCCTGGACTATCGGACCACCATTTTATTACGTTTGCAATTGCAACAAATAATCTGCTCAGACCCCAACAAAGGATCATCAAAAGTCATGCTATAAATTTTCGGACAACCCAAAGATTCCTAGATGCCCTTCCAGACTCCCTCTGCCAACCCAAGGACGTCAGAGTACAAGAATCAGTTAACCACTTAACTGAGGAACTCAATTTAACCTTGCGCAATACCCTAGATGCAGTTGCTCCCCTAAAAACGAAAAACATTTGTCATAAGAAACTAGCTCCCTGGTATACAGAAAATACCCGAGCTCTGAAGCAAGCTTCCAGGAAATTGGAACGGAAATGGCGCCACACCAAACTGGAAGTCTTCCGACTAGCTTGGAAAGACAGTACCGTGCAGTATCGAAGAGCCCTCACTGCTGCTCAATCATCCTATTTTTCCAACTTAATTGAGGAAAATAAGAACAATCCTAAATGTATTTTTGATACTGTTGCAAAGCTAACTAAAAAGCAGCATTCCCCAAGAGAGGATGGATTTCACTTCAGCAGTAATAAATTCATGAACTTCTTTGAGGAAAAGATCAACTAAACTACTGAAAGAGCTGCTTCCTGTGCTCCGCCCTCCTATGTTGAACATAATAAACGTCTCTCTATCCACCGGATGTGTACCAAACTCACTAAAAGTGGCGGTAATAAAGCCTCTCTTGAAAAAGCCAAACCGTGACCCAGAAAATATAAAAAACAATCGGTCTATATGGAATCTCCCATTCCTCTCAAAATTGAAAAAGCTGTTGCGCAGCAATGTATACGAAATAATGTATATGAAATGTATGCAATGTATACGAAACGCTACAGTCTGGTTTTAGACCCCATCATAGCACTGAGACTGCACTTGTGAAGGTGGTAAATTACCTTGTAATGGCGTCAGACCGAGGCTCTGCATCTGTCCTCGTGCTACTAGACCTTAGTGCTGCTTTTGATACCATCGATCACCACATTCTTTTGGAGAGATTGGAAACCCAAATTGGTCTACACGGACAAGTTCTGGCCTGGTTTATCTGTTGGAAAGATATCAGTTTGTCTCTGTGGATGGTTTGTCCTCTGACAAATCAGGTGTAAATTTTGGTGTTCCTCAAGGTTCTGTTTTGGGACCACTATTGTTTTCACTATATATTTTACCTCTTGGGGATGTCATTCAAAAACATAATGTTAACTTTCACTGCTATGCAGATGACACACAGCTGTACATTTCGATGAAACATGGTGAAGCCCAAAAATTGCCCTCGCTGGAAGCCTGTGTTTCAGACATAAGGAAGTGGATGGCTGCAAACGTTCTACTTTTAAACTCGGACAAAACAGAGATGCTTGTTCTAGGTCCCAAGAAACAAAAGAGATCTTCTGTTGAATCTGACAATTAATCTTGATGGTTGTACAGTCGTCGTAAAATAAAACTGTGAAGGACCTTGGCGTTACTCTGGACCCTGATCTCTCTTTTGAAGAACATATCAAGACTGTTTCAAGGACAGCTTTTTTCCATCTACGTAACATTGAAAAAAATCTGAAACTTTCTGTCCAAAAATGATGATCCATGCTTTTGTCACTTCTAGGTTAGACTACTGCAATGCTCTACTTTCTGGCTACCTGGATAAAGCACTAAATAAACCTCAGTTAGTGCTAAACACGGCTGCTAGAATCTTGACTAGAACCCAAAAATGTGATCATATTACTCCACTGCTAGCCTCTCTACACTGGCTTCCTGTTAAGGCAAGGGCTGATTTCAAGGTTTTACTGCTAACCTACAACGCATTACATTGGCTTGTTCCTACCAATCTTTACGATTTGGTCCTTTCGTACATACCTACACGTACGCTACGGTCACAAGACGCAGGCCTCCTTATTGTCCCTAGAATTTCTAAGCAAATAGGCTTTCTCCTATAGAGCTCCATTTTTATGGAATGGTCTGCCTACCCATGTGAGAGACGCAGACTTGGTCTCAACCTTTAAGTCTTTATTGAAGACTCATCTCTTCAGTAGGTCCTATGATTGAGTGTAGTCTGGCCCAGGAGTGTGAAGGTGAACGGAAAGGCACTGGAGCAACGAACCGCCCTTGCTGTCTCTGCCTGGCCGGTTCCTCTTTCTCCACTGGGATTCTCTGCCTCTAACCCTATTACGCGGGCTGAGTCACTGGCTTACTAGTGCTCTTCCATGCCGTCCCTAGGAGGGGTGCGTCACTTGAGTGGGTTGAGTCACTGACGTGATCTTCCTGTCTGGGTTGGCGCCCTCCCTTGGGTTGTGCCGTGGCGGAGATCTTTGTGGCCTATACTCGGCCTTGTCTCAGGGTGGTAAATTGGTGGTTGAAGATATCCCTCAAGTGGTGTTGGGCCTGTGCTTTGGCAAAGTGGGTGAGATTATATCCTGCCTGTTTGGCCCTGTCCGGGGGAATCGTCGGATGGGGCCACATTGTCTCACAACCCCTCCTGTCTCAGCCTCCAGCCTGCAGTAGTTTATGTGTCGGGGGGCTAGGGTCAGTCTGTTATATATGGAGTATTTCTCCTGTCTTATCCGGCGTCCTGTGTGAATTTAAGTATGCTCTCTCTCTATCTCTCTCTCTCTCTCTCTCTCTTTTCTCTCTTTCTCTCTGTCTCTCTGTCTCTCTCTGTCTCTCACTGTCTCTCTCTGTCTCTCTCTCTCTCTCTCTCGGAGGAGGACCTGAGCCCTAGGACCATGCCTCAGGACTACCTGGCCTGATGACTCCTTGCTGTCCCCAGTCCACCTGGCCATGCTGCTGCTCCAGTTTCAACTGTTCTGCCTGCGGCTATGGAACCCTGACCCTGCTACAAAAAGCCAACTGATTTTTCTCCTGAGGTGCTGACCTGTTACACCCTCGACAACCACTGTGTTTATTATTATTTGACCCTGTTGGTCATCTATGAACATTTGAACATCTTGGCCATGTTCTGTTATAATCTCCACCCGGCACAGCCAGAAGAGGACTGGCCACCTCTCATAGCCTGGTTCCTCTCTAGGTTTCTTCTTAGGTTCTGGCCTTTCTAGGGAGTTTTTCCTTGCCACCGTGCTTCTACACATGTCTATGTCTCTCTCTCTCTCTCTCTCTCTCTCTCTCTCTCTCTGTCTCTCTTTCTCTCTGTCTCTTTTTCTCTCTCTCTCTGTCTCTCTCTGTCTCTCTCTCCCCCTCCCTCCTTCTCTATCCCCCTCTCCTCTCTTGCATGTTGCTCAAGCCTCCCTGTGCAGTGGTTACATTTCTTTTGTTCTCCCCAACCCCAGCACTTCTATAGGTATTCTGTTCCAATTATCCTAAGTGTTAACTCCTACCGCCATGTTAACTCCTACCGCCAATATTCATATTTGATATTTAACATGATGAGATGCTCGCTTCTTCTTCTATGGTTTCTCAGCTGCTTAAGCTCTGCTTGAACTCCCACTGACTCCCGTTTTCATGCTAAAATAGCAACTCTTTATTGGATTGTCTTCTATGGTCTGTGAATCAAGCTGGCAGAGAGTGATCTTTTTCTCTGTATTCAATAGACTGTGGTGTTATACAGGCTTTGTCCCAAAAGGGTTACAACTAGTGCACTATATAGGGAAAGGTTGCCATTTGGAACACAGAATCAGTCATATGCCAGCAGCATACCACACTGCATACCACTATTGGCTTGCTTCTGAAGCTAAGCAGGGTTGGTCCTGGTCAGTCCCTGGATGGGAGACCAGATGCTGCTGGAAGTGGTGTTGGAGGGCCAGTAAGAGGCACTCTTTCCTCTTGTCTAAAAAATATCCCAATGCCCCAGGGCAGTGATTGGGGACACTGCCCTGTGTAGGGTGCCGTCTTTCGGATGGGACGTTAAACGGGTGTCCTGACTCTCTGAGGTCATTAAAGATCCCATGGCACTTATCGTAAGAGTAGGGGTGTTAACCCCGGTGTCCTGGCTAAATTCCCAATCTGGCTCTCAAACCATCATGGTCACCTAATAATCCCCAGTTTACAATTGGCTCATTCATCCCCCTCCTCTCCCCTGTAACTATTCCCCAGGTCGTTGCTGCAAATGAGAACGTGTTCTCAGTCAACTTACCTGGTAAAATAACGGTAAAATAAAAAAAAAAAAAAAAATTCACAGCAGTTTGCCTTTCGGAAGAAACGTTGGATTCCATCTCAAGCGCCTTCGAGGGCTCTGTGAACTTAGAAACAAAAACCCAGACGCTGGGATCAAATAAAAGGACATGATACACTAATGAAATAAAATCTTAGAGACAAAAACTATCAATATTCAACCACTAAGAGGATGATTTCTAGCTTGGACCAGTGTGGGATTGTTGTATTGATTGTTGTATTAACAAGATGTGGTGGTGTAAAGCTGGTTTAACCACTGTGGTTGTCTGAACAACGTGGCTCGTACAGCAACACGATGCAGCAGTCATCACTGTGGTTGTCTGAACAATGTGGCTCGTACAGCAACACGATGCAGCAGTCATCACTGTGTTTGTCTGAACAAAGTGGCTCGTACAGCAACACGATGCAGCAGTCATCACTGTGGTTGTCTGAACAACGTGGCTCGTACAGCGACACGATGCAGCAGTCATCACTGTGGTTGTCTGAACAACGTGGCTCGTACAGCAACACGATGCAGCAGTCAACACTGTGGTTGTCTGAACAACATGGCTCGTACAGCAACACGATGCAGCAGTCATCACTGTGGTTGTCTGAACAACGTGGCTCGTACAGCAACACGATGCAGCAGTCATCACTGTGTTTGTCTGAACAAAGTGGCTCGTACAGCAACACGATGCAGCAGTCATCACTGTGGTTGTCTGAACAACGTGGCTCGTACAGCGACACGATGCAGCAGTCATCACTGTGGTTGTCTGAACAACGTGGCTCGTACAGCAACACGATGCAGCAGTCAACACTGTGGTTGTCTGAACAACGTGGCTCGTACAGCAACACGATGCAGCAGTCATCACTGTGGTTGTCTGAACAACGTGGCTCGTACAGCAACACGATGCAGCAGTCATCACTGTGATTGTCTGAACAACGTGGCTCGTACAGCAACACGATGCAGCAGTCATCACTGTGGTTGTCTGAACAATGTGGCTCGTACAGCAACACGATGCAGCAGTCATCACTGTGGTTGTCTGAACAACGTGGCTCGTACAGCAACACGATGCAGCAGTCATCACTGTGGTTGTCTGAACAACGTGGCTCGTACAGCAACACGATGCAGCAGTCATCACTGTGGTTGTCTGAACAACGTGGCTCGTACAGCAACACGATGCAGCAGTCATCACTGTGGTTGTCTGAACAACGTGGCTCGTACAGCAACACGATGCAGCAGTCATCACTGTGGTTGTCTGAACAACGTGGCTCGTACAGCAACACGATGCAGCAGTCATCACTGTGGTTGTCTGAACAACGTGGCTCGTACAGCAACACGATGCAGCAGTCATCACTGTGGTTGTCTGAACAACGTGGCTCGTACAGCAACACGATGCAGCAGTCATCACTGTGGTTGTCTGAACAACGTGGCTCGTACAGCAACACGATGCAGCAGTCATCACTGTGGTTGTCTGAACAACGTGGCTCGTACAGCAACACGATGCAGCAGTCAACACTGTGGTTGTCTGAACAACGTGGCTCGTACAGCAACACGATGCAGCAGTCATCACTGTGGTTGTCTGAACAACGTGGCTCGTACAGCAACACGATGCAGCAGTCATCACTGTGGTTGTCTGAACAACGTGGCTCGTACAGCAACACGATGCAGCAGTCATCACTGTGGTTGTCTGAACAACGTGGCTCGTACAGCAACACGATGCAGCAGTCAACACTGTGGTTGTCTGAACAACGTGGCTCGTACAGCAACACGATGCAGCAGTCATCACTGTGGTTGTCTGAACAACGTGGCTCGTACAGCAACACGATGCAGCAGTCATCACTGTGGTTGTCAGAACAACGTGGCTCGTACAGAACAACGTGGCTCGTACAGCAACACGATGCAGCAGTCATCACTGTGGTTGTCTGAACAACGTGGCTCGTACAGCAACACGATGCAGCAGTCATCACTGTGGTTGTCAGAACAACGTGGCTCGTACAGAACAACGTGGCTCGTACAGCAACACGATGCAGCAGTCATCACTGTGGTTGTCTGAACAACGTGGCTCGTACAGCAACACGATGCAGCAGTCATCACTGTGGTTGTCAGAACAACGTGGCTCGTACAGAACAACGTGGCTCGTACAGCAACACGATGCAGCAGTCATCACTGTGTTGTTTTTCTTTCATCACAATGATAGAAGAGGCTGTAGTCAGCAGGTACATACCTTTACAACTCAACAAGGCCTGAATGACAGAGGGAATGACAGAGGGCATATCCAACAGATTATTGTCTCGCCTGTGAATCCTTCTCCTCTTCCTTCCTCTTATAGGTGACAGTACTTTAGTTCATCGTTAGCTCATCAACCAACCTTGTATAAGACATGTGTATTAACGTTGCATTGCTAGTTGTCCTTCAGCTGTACGAACAACAATGATAAATGTTCCCTTTCTTCGTAAAAAATAAACTCTTAACGATCCATTAATTGGATGATAATTATGGGCCGTGACGATGAAGGCGTAATTAATGGAATATTGTTATAGTCATTAGCTGGCCCTAATCTGTCATTAACTCAGTATTAGAGACAACAACAAAAATAATGTTCTCCCATCTCGAGGTTACATTACAAATAAAATACTACAGCAACTGCCTATTAGGTGCCAAATAAAGTAACAGGGTTGACCGTAACAGGGTTGACCGTAGCAGGGTTGACCGTAACAGGGTTGACCGTAACAGGGTTGACCGTAACAGGGTTGACCTTAACAGGGTTGAACGTAACAGGGTTGACCTTAACAAGGTTAACCTCAACAGGGTAGACCGTAACAGGGTTGACCGTAACAGGGTTGACCGTAACAGGGTTGAGCGTAACAGGGTTGACCTTAACAGGGTTGACCGTAACAGGGTTGAGCGTAACAGGGTTGACCTTAACAGGGTTGACCTTAACAGGGTTGAGCGTAACAGGGTTGACCGTAACAGGGTTGACCGTAAGAGGGTTGACCGTAACAGGGTTGACCTTAACAGGGTTGACCATAACAGGGTTGACCGTAACAGGGTTAACAGGGTTGACCTTAACAGGGTTGACCTTAACAGGGTTGACCGTAACAGGGTTGACCGTAACAGGGTTGACCTTAACAGGGTTGACCGTAACAGGGCTGACCGTAACAGGGTTGACAACGTCTTGTTAAATCAGCCATAAATCCCCTCGTGACAGGGCTGACCTTAACAGGGTTGACAATGTCTTGTTAAATCAGCCATAAATCCCCCCGTGACAGGGTTGACCGTAACAGGGTTGACAACGTCTTGTTAAATCAGCCATAAATCCCCTCGTGACAGGGGGAATTGAAGCCTTGTTGTGCGCAACAGCGAGGGAGGGGCAATTTCATGCAATTTCTAGCCTGTCTATCTATGGGTAACATGGTATGGTCGCCCCACTCAGTTTCCCACCACAAAACTCCAGAAAATGGCCCAAAGGAGTAGAAGCAGCTCAGATGATTTCACACTATGATTTGACTATTTGATGTTTAATGTTTCCTTTGAATTATATATATATTTTTTAAATACCTTAAGCATGTTAAAATGAGAGTTTAGTTCACGTGACAGGATCTCCTGAAAATGAGGGACATATGTAAATGAATCACTACAGGAAAGAAGTCATAATCTTCAGAAGTGACAGGGTTGACGAAGGGACATGTCAAGATGATGAATCTTGGCACTTTGGCAAGCCCAGATGTATTGAATTCTCCACGTGGTCTGTATTAAAGGGCACTTCCTTTTATACTACAGGCTTTTAAAATTCAATATTGGTGCACAACTTCTACTGAAAATATCAAAGGGACATAAAAGGCACCCATTTTGTGGAACGACCCAATTATAACGGATGACATCGGCTTGAAACAAAACAAATCAATTGAATTTATAGATGTAATGTGTACTCAATGTAATTCATCTCTGTCTCCCGTTGCTTAGAGAAAGTAACCCGGCAACACTAACTCTTTGGCCTTATCTGTGGTCATTTCGGCTGCTCTCCACCCCGTTAGGTCAGAGTTCAGCTCACACCATCAGAACAAGTCTATCCTAATTGGCTCAGCCACATTCAAGTCTTCAGAGTGCTGTGTTGTCATTATAGAACCCATGGATCCTAACCCCTGGACACAGAAAGACAACCGGGCTGTCACTCTCTATGACAGTCTGAGGTTCACCGGGTAGAAGACTGAGAAATAACTGTTGAGCCGTCTAGCAATGACAGAGAGAATAATAATAACTTCCTTGGCGTGGGCTTCGTCTGTGTCCTCATCAGTTCTTTCACGCCCTTTTCCACACTACTGAGTCAAGCCGAGCTGAACTCTGCGCTGTCCAGGTCACCAAGCCACCATAGTTCATATTATATTAGGATCCACATTAGCTGTTGCCAAGGCAGCAGCTACTCTTCCTGGGGTCCAAACTGAAATAAAACATTATATCATACAAAAACATTGTGCATCATACACATTTACATTGCTCCATTATTACATTACAATTTGACATGACATTACTAAAATAATGTGTGTTTGTGTCTCTTCACAGCGTTGTGCCGTTAGGTGTTGTTTTATCTGATTTTTCAATCTGTTTTTATTGCTTGTGTTACCTGAGGTGTCAGAGAGTACCATGTAGTCATGGCTCTATACAGTACTGTCCCAGGCTCTGTTGTGGACTTGTGTTACCTGAGGTGTCAGAGAGTACCATGTAGTCATGGCTCTATACAGTACTGTCCCAGGCTCTGTTGTGGACTTGTGTTACCTGAGGTGTCAGAGAGTACCATGTAGTCATGGCTCTATACAGTACTGTCCCAGGCTCTGTTGTGGACTTGTGTTACCTGAGGTGTCAGAGAGTACCATGTAGTCATGGCTCTATACAGTACTGTCCCAGGCTCTGTTGTGGACTTGTGTTACCTGAGGTGTCAGAGAGTACCATGTAGTCATGGCTCTATACAGTACTGTCCCAGGCTCTGTTGTGGACTTGTGTTACCTGAGGTGTCAGAGAGTACCATGTAGTCATGGCTCTATACAGTACTGTCCCAGGCTCTGTTGTGGACTTGTGTTACCTGAGGTGTCAGAGAGTACCATGTAGTCATGGCTCTATACAGTACTGTCCCAGGCTCTGTTGTGGACTTGTGTTACCTGAGGTGTCAGAGAGTACCATGTAGTCATGGCTCTATACAGTACTGTCCCAGGCTCTGTTGTGGACTTGTGTTACCTGAGGTGTCAGAGAGTACCATGTAGTCATGGCTCTATACAGTACTGTCCCAGGCTCTGTTGTGGACTTAGTGACCGTGAAGAGGCCGCTGGTCTTGTGGGGTATTTATAGGAATCTGAGCTGTGTGTTAACCGATTGAACAGACAGTTTGCTACCAACAATATGTAAATACCTCTCACAAAGACCCGTAGTGATTCAGTCAATCTCTCCTCTACTTTGAGTCAGGAGAGACTGACATGCATGTTGCTAATGTTATCTCTCCTCTACTTTGAGTCAGGAGAGACTGACATGCATGTTGCTAATGTTATCTCTCCTCTACTTTGAGTCAGGAGAGACTGACATGCATGTTGCTAATGTTATCTCTCCTCTACTTTGAGTCAGGAGAGACTGACATGCATGTTGCTAATGTTATCTCTCCTCTACTTTGAGTCAGGAGAGACTGACATGCATGGAGCTAATGTTATCTCTCCTCTACTTTGAGTCAGGAGAGACTGACATGCATGTTGCTAATGTTATCTCTCCTCTACTTTGAGTCAGGAGAGACTGACATGCATGTCGCTAATGTTATCTCTCCTCTACTTTGAGTCAGGAGAGACTGACATGCATGTTGCTAATGTTATCTCTCCTCTACTTTGAGTCAGGAGAGACTGACATGCATGTTGCTAATGTTATCTCTCCTCTACTTTGAGTCAGGAGAGACTGACATGCATGTTGCTAATGTTATCTCTCCTCTACTTTGAGTCAGGAGAGACTGACATGCATGTCGCTAATGTTATCTCTCCTCTACTTTGAGTCAGGAGAGACTGACATGCATGTCGCTAATGTTATCTCTCCTCTACTTTGAGTCAGGAGAGACTGACATGCATGGAGCTAATGTTATCTCTCCTCTACTTTGAGTCAGGAGAGACTGACATGCATGTTGCTAATGTTATCTCTCCTCTACTTTGAGTCAGGAGAGACTGACATGCATGTCGCTAATGTTATCTCTCCTCTACTTTGAGTCAGGAGAGACTGACATGCATGTCGCTAATGTTATCTCTCCTCTACTTTGAGTCAGGAGAGACTGACATGCATGTTGCTAATGTTATCTCTCCTCTACTTTGAGTCAGGAGAGACTGACATGCATGGAGCTAATGTTATCTCTCCTCTACTTTGAGTCAGGAGAGACTGACATGCATATTGCTAATGTTATCTCTCCTCTACTTTGAGTCAGGAGAGACTGACATGCATGTCGCTAATGTTATCTCTGCTCTACTTTGAAGGGCCAGACGTGCTCTGTTATGGGCCAGCTGTAATTTGCCTATGTTCTTCTTTAGTAGTTTCTGTAACGGCGCTGAAAGGACATTTTGAAGAGAAGATATCAGAGGCAGCACAGTGGGTTTGGGTCGGCACAATAGTATGAAATGAGTTCAGTTCACAGAGCCTTTCAACAGAGCCTCCCGTCACAGCGTCCATTTAAACACCTTTTCAGCTGCATGTGAACACTTCACTTTGCTCTATTGTTCCGTCAGAGGTTCAAAGAGAAGCAGATTAAAGAGAACCACGGTACCAGGGGTTTCATCAGTGTCTGATGGATCCACGCTATCTAGCTACGAAGTTCAATTCAACTGTTGGAATTTGAGTTTGAATGTGACAGATCTGGGTAAGAAGGGAGTCAAAGAAAGGGTGTGAAGAGTCAAATTCCCATTTTCAACCCAAATATCCAACTGGGAGTGGGGTCTCACTGTAGCTAGAGCCAATCAGAAGCTGGGAGTGGGGCCTCGCAGTAGCTAGAGCCAATCAGAAGCTGGGAGTGATGCCTCACTGTAGCTAGAGCCAATCAGAAGCTGGGAGTGAAGGTTAATAATGACCTGTACAGCCGGTCTCTGAGGAGTGAGTCGGTAAAAGCTTTTCATCTTTTCCATTTTCCATTTGTGTAACTGTAGTTAAATACTGTACCTGGTCTATTTAAGCAATACGGCACGAGGGGTGTGGTATATGGCCAATATACCACGGCTAAGGGCTGTTCTTAGGCACGACGCACACCCCTTAGCCGTGGTATATTGGCCATATACCACAAACCCCCGAGGTGCCTTATTTCTATTATAAACTGGTTACCAATGTAGTTAGAGCAGTAAAAATAAATGTTTTGTCATACCCATGGTATACGGTCTGATATACAACGGCTGTCAGCCAATCAGCATTCAGAGCTCGAGCCAGCCAGTTTATAAAACAGAATATAATATATAATGTAATATTACCATCAGGTAATCATTAACAAACCTTCTTCCTATATGAGGTGTGA
>NW_026600797.1:0-17500 GCF_029448725.1 Salvelinus fontinalis | reverse complement strand
GACACTGAGGTTTCACTACAGACCACGGTTCTGTTCCAGACTGTATCACAGCAGTCTAAGACACTGAGGTTTCACTACAGACCACGGTTCTGTTCCAGACTGTATCACAGCAGTCTAAGACACTGAGGCTTCACTACAGACCACGGTTCTGTTCCAGACTGTATCACAGCGGTCTAAGACACTGAGACTTCACTACAGACCACGGTTCTGTTCCAGACTGTATCGCAGCGGTCTAAGACACTGAGGCTTCACTACAGACCACGGTTCTGTTCCAGACTGTATCACAGCGGTCTAAGACACTGAGGCTTCACTACAGACAACGGTTCTGTTCCAGACTGTATCGCAGCGGTCTAAGACACTGAGGCTTCACTACAGACCACGGTTCTGTTCCAGACTGTATCACAGCGGTCTAAGACACCGAGGTTTCACTACAGACCACGGTTTTGTTCCAGACTGTATCACAGCGGTCTAAGACACTGAGGCTTCACTACAGACCACGGTTCGATTCCAGACTGTATCGCAGCGGTCTAAGACACTGAGGCTTCACTACAGACCATAGTTCTGTTCCAGACTGTATCACAGCGGTCTAAGACACTGCATCTCATTGCAGAGGCTTCACTACAGACCATGGTTCGATTCCAGACGGTATCACAACTGGCCGTGATTGGGAGTCCCAAAGGGTGGCACGCAATTGGCCCAGCGTTGTCAGGGATTGGCCGGGGTAGGCTGTCATTGTAAATAATAACTTGTTCTTAACTGACTTGCCAAGTTAAATAAATAAAATAAATAAATATAAGTTGTATTTACAATGGTGTTTGTTCTTTACTGGTTGCCCTTTTCTTGTGGCAGCAGGTCACACATCTTGCTGCTGTGATTGCATGCTGTTACTCTCCGTAGCACAGCCATTAGTAAGTCAGTCTGATTAGGTGACAGTCAGTGCCAGAGGAAGTGTGGAATTATAGCACACAGTATTATTAATGATTCATCCCCAATGTGCACACCAAAGATAATTGAATACATTTGGTCTGTGGATCAGGATCTGTCACAGTCCAGAAGCAACACCTAGCCAACCATTTACACAGACTAGTAATATGACTGCTTCATTGAAATCCTTCTGCTGTAAGTAGATAGGGCCAAATGAATCAGGTGGAGAATTTCCAAATCCAATCTCCTTCAAATATAAATTTGAAATTGAGAAATATATGAAATAAATACAAATTCATCCAAATGCAACAACAACAAAAACATTAAGAGCTTAAAATGTCAACGATAATGTGGTGAGAATACTTTGTGACATTTCTAAATGGAAGCAATGAGAACAAGAGGTTGAGAGCGTCGGACTCAGTCGTTCTTTCTCCCAATCCTCAACCTCTCATAGAAAGACCGTTTCTATCTAATCTAACCAATATCCACTCCAAGGTGACTGACTGAATGACTCCTCTGTTGCTGACGTTCTCCCCTTCCGGCTCCAATATCCCTGTCAGAATCAGCTGAAGGATGCTGGGACCTGTAAAATCTCTTTGAAGGAGAGCAACCGCATCAGAAAACCACTGACCTGGTGTTGGACAGCCTGTGTTCTCACAGTACAATGCATCACAAGACAGAGTTCAGCCTCTGAGCGCTGAAGTGAACGAGCATGGCGTTCAGAGCTGGGCGGTGAGTGTCTGTAGCATTACAGAGAAAGAACGTTGCTCTATTTCAACTGTCAGTGTTCAGGCAACAAAAGATTCAACAGACTTCTTTGACGCCTTTTACTTGATGCTCTTTCTGTCACGACTTGACTGGGACTTCTGGGTCGTCGTTCATCTATCATTCTGTAGGTTGTGTCAGAAAGGCTTGGTGTTGACTCTCTGTGTATTTATATCCATGTGCAGTATGTATCGTCTACAGTATAACTCCCTTAGAACAAATAACTGACTTGCATTGATTTTTACCTGCATGAATACAAGAAGCATACAAAAGAGGTTACTTCCTGGCCTCCTGATCGTGAAAGCCATAATATTTTCCTCATGTGTTACTGAAAACCAAACACACACCACCAGCACTGATTCTCAAAGCCTTCTATTCTTCCATATGATGTACGTGTGCTTCTCTGTCAGGTGATGTGAGACGCAGCTGCTGCGTTTCAGCTGCATGATGAAACAGCTTCCTGGTGTAACAGTGACAGCAGAGATGATAGGGTCATGATTTTACTCCGACACGCATGTCAACTTCCATGTTTCAAACGTGACGACAACGGGATACATGCCAGTGCTTTTTGATAGCCAGTGACTGGTGGCAGCTGGTGTGGTCTGAACATCAGGGCTTGATAACTAGAGCTGGTGTGGTCTGCGCATCAGGGCTTGATAACTAGAGCTGGTGTGGTCTGCGCATCAGGGCTTGATAACTAGAGCTGGTGGAGTTTGCCCCAAAATGGCTGACAGAACTCTCATAGCAACGTTATGGATGAAGTAGATGCTGAATGAGATATGGGACTATGCTGATTGGAATATTATGACGTGTAACCAGGAAATAAATTCAACCAACCACAATACAATCATCTGTTTCATAAAGATAAACAATAATTTATTAACATTTCCTTTGCAAATATCACAATTAGCACACATTGACCTGCCTATGAAGTTACCAACTACCGATTACTTGAAAAAAGACGATAAACACTGAGCAAAGATAGAAGAACAGTGTACAATGAAAAGCGTCCGTTTGAAGCACCACCAAATGCCAGAAAGGACTGTTAGGTGAAGTATAATACGTTAGAGACAATATCATGTGTTATTTTTGACAATACAAAGAGATCTTCAGACAGGTCCGAAAATATGCAGAATACACTAATACATGTACAATAATTCAAAATAAGCAATAAAAAATAATAAATATGTTTTGTATTCATAAATTACATTTAATGTATTCATGGAGCAATCAAATCACTTCAATTAATGATTTAATCAGTAAGCAATTCACTGTTTTCATTAGTGAGACTGATTTACCATTGATGAGAAGCATTGAGATCACTTTTGCAATGAGATGTTGGGGCAAAACTGTTGTGAACCTTTCCTTCAATGAGATGTTGGGGCAAAACTGTTGTGAACCTTTCCTTCAATGAGATGTTGGGGCAAAACTGTTGACTAGTGAACCTTTCCTTCACGATTGCTTTAAACGGAGAAACTGAAAGCCTCTGAGACACCACTGAATTATTGACATTCTCAGGACTTTTGAATTTTCCAAGAGAACTCAGAGTTGACATTTTCAGAAATGATGAAAGCTCCTTCAGAGATTTTGTGGTGTCCAGCTTGGCATATTGAATGGGTCTGAGAGGGTTGTGCAGTTATATGGTCGATACTCAGTAAAAGACAAGGAGGATTCTGCACACGAGTCAAGTGTCTGTTCTCAGGTGTATGGAACCTTTCTGACCACTAGTTAACCACTGCCATGCTGGATAAACAATGCAAACAGGACAGCGTACAACGATGTCGTTGACTTCCATGATGATGTGGTTTACAGAGAATTCTGATTATCATAGAAACATGTTTGATGACAGCATAAATGAGCCACGGCAGAAAACATTTCAAAGTACATCGACAACCAGTGTAAAAAAAATCATTTTACAAAACGTTATTGAGTTTATAAAGTGTGAAAAATATAGGATTTTCCCCATTATAAAAAATGCCACATTGAACGAGGCAAGTAAGGTCATACCGCATGGACGCGATGAGAGAGAGAGAGAGATGGGGCAAGGTTGTCCCTAGACACTGCTCTGAGGTCAGTTTTGCATTATCGTCCAAATGGTTAACGCCCGACCCGGGTAGTTTTAAATGATCCTAGATCTGTGTGTACAGGGTAACTTCTACCCGGCGCTGTGGTCCTATACTGTAGTAACAGACAGGAAGGCATTGTGTACTGGTTTAGTCTCCTGGTCCTCAGGTGCTCTGGCCCCGTGACTCATTAGTTCCTGGATGGTCATCCAGTTATCCAGGATCTTCTTGTTGCGTTTCTTCATCATCTTCTTGTGGCTGAGTTCCAGGATGTTGACCTCTTTACGGCCCTCGGCCCCGCTCCCAGGGCCCTCTCTGAGACACTCTAGCCGGTTCCTCTGCATGTACTCCCTCCTCCTCCTCTGCTCCCTGGCTCTTGCCAACTGCTGCTTCCTCTCCTCTTTACTCCAGTACCGCCCCATCTTCATCTCTGACATAGCGTCGTCGTCCGTGGTCATCCCTCCACTACGCTCCTCCCTGATCCTCAGAGCCCGTTCTCGTAGAATCCGGTCCCTCGCTGGTCGCCGGGCTACATACTTCGTCCCGTCGGCTCGAACTTTGACCTTCCACTCGAGGCGTGGTTCCCCTGGGCGGGTGGAGCGGTCCCGGCAGACGCTGAGGAGGCTGAGCTGGGACTGGGAGTAGGTCTCCAGACTGGAGGCCTGCTGGAGGAGCTGCTGCATGTAGCTCTGAAGGTGTCTGGCGTGGGCTGGAGAGGCGCCCTGCTGGGGGGCTGTGTGGTAAGGGGACGGGTAGGGAGGGACCCTGCGTGGCCCCCGGTGGCTCCTGGTGCGGTCGCAGCGCTCGTCGTCTGCAGGCAGGGCCGGGTCTGACTCGGAGGGGGAAGGGTTGGACTGGTCGGGGCTGCTGGAGATGACCGTGGTTCCAGGGCTGGGGTTGGGATCGTGTCGGCTGTGCGTAGGGGTCCCGGTCGAGGTCTCACTCAGGAGCTCTCTGAAAAGAAGATTAGAAAAATACATTATTATCCATTTTCTATATTAGAAACGTCAGACCCAGGGACCGGCAACCCCCCGGCTGCTGGCCCACCTTTCTAATCTCAAGGCTAAAAAGGGCTTAATAAAACACATTTGATTGATTGTCTACATACCTGTCTGGGATGTGGATGGAGATGGACTGGCCGGAGGCTGCCATGGTGCTCCGGAGGTTCTTCTGGTTGGTGAGGCTGATGCGTCTCTGTAGAGAGTGGTCCGGGGATCTCTCCATGCCTAGAGGAGTGGACCTGGCGCTCTCAGCCGTGTTATAGGCACTGGAGCTGTCCTTGTCCCCCCTTAGCTTGTCGCTGTCCCACTGCCTCTCCCCTGGATGCTCGTTGATATCGGCCAGCTTGGCATGCTGCTCACGCCCATGTTTGGGGCTTCGTCCTGGGGAGCACATAGGGGTGCAGGGGGGATCCCTCTGGTTCTTGCGGAGCTGGTGGGCCTGCATAATGCTCTGACACTCCAGCTCGATACTCCTCAGCTCCTCGTTCAACATCCGCAGCTCTTGTTCCATCCCTCCACCACCACTGACCCCCACGCCGCTCTGCTCCGTCAGGCTGCACTCGATGGTGCTTCTCCTGCTATAGTACACACCACACTCCCCGCTGTTACGGATCTGGCACTTGAGCTCCAGGAGCTGCTGGAAGCGGCTGTCACACTCCAGTCCTAACCCCACTCCACCCTCACCCTCCTGGGATTGGATCAGACCCCTGGGTCCCTGGGTGTCCGAGGGCACCACCACCCTCCGGCCCAGCCCCTGGCAATGCTTGGCCCTCCATCGGTCTCTCAGGCCCTGGGCAGGCCTCCGGTGGACACGGGCTAGGAGGACTTCCTGTTCGGAGCTCTCCTCGTTGCGCCCCGTCCCCAAGCCGCTGTCTTTGTCCTGAGTATTGGAGGAACACGTGGCCGTGTCTGTCATGACGTCATCCTCCTCCAGCTGCTTGGCCTGGAAAGAGAACAAAGAGTAGTGGTAGACAAGATGGAACATATTCTATAACACTAGCGCCTATCAACATGCATCAGCCCACATCATAGTACCAGCTCTTAAGCATTTAGAATAGCAGTACCTGGACATGTGTATTGTCTAGAATAGCAATATCTGGGCATCTAAACTGTTAGAATAGCAATAGCAATATCTGGACATGTGTATTGTCTAGAATAGCAATATCTGGACATGTCTATTGTCCAGAATAGCAATATCTGGACATCTATACTGTTAGAATAGCAATATCTGTACATGTGTATTGTCTAGAATAGCAATATCTGGACATCTATACTCTCAACATTGAAATATGATCTATTTGGGGGGGTGCAACTCAATATTAGGAAAGTGTTCCTAATGTTTTGAACTCTAAGTGTATAATGGACAACTATGTCCATCTTATATTATATTCCCCAGGCTGTTCTCACCTGCTCCTCTCCTCCTCCTGTCTTCTGCACCTCCTCGTTCCTCCTCTCCTCAAGGATCTCCATCTTCAGCTCCTCCAGGAGTTCATTGTGCTCCTCATCCAGCCACGCCTCCTCTGGTCTGGTCACCAGGAGAACGATACTCCTGGACTCCTCATTGGACAGAAGAGTGAAAGCTTCCTGCCTGTCCTGTACGTCACAGCCGTTGATCTGGTAACATGCACGTAAAGAGATGAGAAAACATATAGTCCACACATACTGATTAAGAAAGAGATCCTGTTACTGTCTGTTACACTCACTGAAAACTAAACTCCATCACAGAAGAAGAATTAATGAAGAAATTATGTAAAACACATACATAAAGAGATTAGAAAGTACTGTGTCTAGTACACAAAGATATTAGAAATGACTGTATCTAGTACATAAAGAGATTAGAAAGTACTGTATCTAGTACACAAAGAGATTAGAAAGTACTGTATCTAGTACACAAAGATATTAGAAAGTACTGTATCTAGTATACAGAGAGATTAGAAAGTACTGTATCTAGTACACAAAGAGATGAGAAAGTACTGTATCTAGTACATAAAGAGATTAGAAAGTACTGTATCTAGTACACACTCACTCACATATTGTACATGCAGCGATTAAACTCCTGACTGACTGACGAAACCATCCCCCTTTAAATTACTCCCTTCCGCCTCTAAACAGTGCACATCATAGTCATTCACTTAACTCCTCCATCACAGAAGATGGAGTGTTTGAGGAAACCATCCCCCTTTTAATCTCTCCCTCCACCTCTCCGTCTCTCTGAGAAAAGCACCTCCAGTCAATTATGAATTCACACTTTCACAGGCAGGCAGAGGATGTCTGGTCTGCTCTGTGTCCTGTCTACTCTGCATTGATTAAAGATGGAGGGCAGTGGGGGCCAGCCACGGCCATGGGAGAGGGAGAGGGAGAGGGAGAGGGAGAGAGGGAGAGAGAGAGAGAGAGCGAGAGAGAGAGAGAGAGAGAGAGAGAGAGAGAGAGAGAGAGAGAGAGAGAGAGAGAGAGTGCTGCACGGTGTTCATGAAAGGCTGGTCTCAGCGGAGCACTGCGCCCATCCAGACATACAATTAACTGCACTGTGACAGGTGGCGTTCATCTTTCCCCTGCAGAGTAATGGGCTTGTCACAGAGAGATAATGGGACCCAGAGAACACCAGGGCTCAGCCCTCCAATCAGAATACAACAGGGGCTTATCCCTCCAATCAGAAGAGACTGTGCAGTGTTTGGGTCCTCCAGTCACCTAACATCATTACTGCTACTACTGAGGAGTGTAGAAATCACTGACTACTACTTCTAATCTCTGTTCACACCTAACACACACACACACACGTTTGATTTACTATGCTTGTGGGGACCAAACAATTGATTCCTATTCAAAATTCTATTTTCCCTAAACCCTAAACCTAACCCCTAACCTAAAATATACTTTATCCTTTTGGGGACCAACTTGTCCAAATTTTCCTTGTTTTACTATCTTTAGTATTACTATCTTTATAGTAAAACCAGAAACACACACACACACCCAAACCCACTTCCACACTCCTTTCTCTCCCTCTGATGTGGGAGACTAGCTACAGGTATCACTGTGTCTGACCCGCCAGGTGGCTCTACAGTTCTCAGAGAGAGAGAGAGAGAGAGAGACCCGCCAGGTGGCTCTACAGTTCTCAGAGAGAGAGACCCGCCAGGTGGTTCTACAGTTATCAGAGAGAGAGAGAGACCCGCCAGGTGGCTCTACAGTTCTCAGAGAGAGAGAGAGACCCGCCAGGTGGCTCTACAGTTCTCAGAGAGAGAGAGAGAGACCCACCAGGTGGCTCTACAGTTCTCAGAGAGAGAGAGAGAGACCCGCCTGGTGGCTCTACAGTTCTCAGAGAGAGAGAGAGACCCGCCAGGTGGCTCTACAGTTCTCAGAGAGAGAAAGAGACCCGCCTGGTGGCTCTACAGTTCTCAGAGAGAGAGAGAGACCCGCCTGGTGGCTCTACTGTTCTCAGAGAGAGAGAGAGACCCGCCTGGTGGCTCTACAGTTCTCAGAGAGAGAGAGAGACCCGCCTGGGAGGATGTGGTGCTGCTGTGTGAAAACAACACTAAGGACTTTCATTTCCCAGCTTAAGTGTAGCCATTAAATATGCATATGATCTGTAGCCCCGAGACAACAACAGCTCTGCTCCTAGAAGAGAGCTTTACAGGTGCCTTTGAGGGTGTGTGCGTGTGTGTGTGTGCGTGCGTGCGTGTGCGTGTGTGTGTGTGCGTGCGTGCGCGCGTTGCGTGTGTGCGTGTGTTGCGTGTGTGTGTGTGTGTGGTTGCGCTCATGTAATTGGTCTTGAGATACGTACCTGTAATATTCGATCTCCTTCCCTAATGCGCCCGTCCCTGGCAGCGATGCTGTTGGGTCCAACCTGAACAAACAAAACAACAAATCAATCCAGACGCCATACAGACACACAAGTTACTACTGTTGCCATGTCACTGTCTGCTAAAACAGGCAGCTGGATACACAAGTCACTACTGTTGTCATGTCACTGTCTGCTAGAACAGGCAGCTGGATACCCAAGTCACTACGGTTGTCATGTCACTGTCTGCTAGAAGAGGCAGCTAGATATCCAAGTCACTACTGTTGCCATGTCACTGTCTGCTAGAACAGGCAGCTGGATACACAAGTCACTACGGTTGTCATGTCACTGTCTGCTAGAAGAGGCAGCTAGATATCCAAGTCACTACTGTTGCCATGTCACTGTCTGCTAGAACAGGCAGCTGGATACACAAGTCACTACGGTTGTCATGTCACTGTCTGCTAGAAGAGGCAGCTAGATATCCAAGTCACTACTGTTGCCATGTCACTGTCTGCTAGAACAGGCAGCTGGATACACAAGTCACTACGGTTGTCATGTCACTGTCTGCTAGAAGAGGCAGCTAGATATCCAAGTCACTACTGTTGCCATGTCACTGTCTGCTAGAACAGGCAGCTAGATACCCAAGTCACTACTGTTGCCATGTCACTGTCTGCTAGAACAGGCAGCTGGATACACAAGTCACTACGGTTGTCATGTCACTGTCTGCTAGAAGAGGCAGCTAGATATCCAAGTCACTACTGTTGCCATGTCACTGTCTGCTAGAACAGGCAGCTGGATACACAAGTCACTACGGTTGTCATGTCACTGTCTGCTAGAAGAGGCAGCTAGATATCCAAGTCACTACTGTTGCCATGTCACTGTCTGCTAGAACAGGCAGCTGGATACACAAGTCATTACTGTTGCCATGTCACTGTCTGTTAGAACAGGCAGCTGGATACACAAGTTACTACTGTTGCCATGTCACTGTCTGCTAGAACAGGCAGCTGGATACACAAGTCACTACGGTTGCCATGTCACTGTCTGCTAGAACAGGCAGCTGGATAACCAAGTCACTACTGTTGCCATGTCACTGTCTGCTAGAACAGTCAGCTGGATACCCAAGTCACTACGGTTGCCATGTCACTGTCTGCTAGAACAGGCAGCTGGATACCCAAGTCACTACGGTTGCCATGCCACTGTCTGCTAGAACAGGCAGCTGGATACCCAAGTCACTACGGTTGCCATGTCACTGTCTGCTAGAACAGGCAGCTGGATACCCAAGTCACTACGGTTGCCATGCCACTGTCTGCTAGAACAGGCAGCTGGATACCCAAGTCACTACGGTTGCCATGTCACTGTCTGCTAGAACAGGCAGCTGGATACACAAGTCACTACGGTTGCCATGCCACTGTCTGATGGATCATTATCAAACACCTTCATTACTTTCTCTTCTTGCCAACATCCCCATCTGAAGATATTGCTTCAACAATACAATACCGAGCATCCAACCATTCCTCAAAACTTCCATTGAGCTCAACATCACATGGTAATAGGATGTGCTTCCCAAATGGCACCCTATTCCCTAAATAGTGCACTACTTTTGACCAGAGCCATATGGACCCTGGTCAAAAGTAGTGTACTATATAGAGTATAGGGTGCCATTTGGGACGGATGATATAGTTTGAAATATGACCGTGTGGATTGTAGTATCTGAGGTTTATTAGTGTGGTAGCTGTCCACCAAGATAACACTGATGTTGGTGTCAACAACCATCTTCCCGCCTGGTTTAAGAAAGGGGAATGAATCTTCATGAGAAAACTCATTTCAACATTTATTGATTTTCTCATTATTTTGTTTTCATTTTTTGAGCAGTGCTTGTATCGAATCTTGAATCATTCCCTTGACGATATGTGTTCAGTTTTTTTTCTTCCTACCTTTGAATTTCAGTAAAAAAAAACAAGCATAGCTTTCATCAAAGAACTGAACATCAAAATAAGAAGCTCAGCAAGAGAAAATACACATTGGAAGCGTATTAAAAAGTCAGAAATGATTAAGCTGAAAACGTGTAGACATTTCTAATTTAAATAATAACATTTGATATTTTTCACAGGAAATCCCAGTGGATACGTTTTTGAGGGAATCTAATCTACTTGGTATGATTTCAATACCGCTTCCATTTCTCTGCAATTATTTCAAACACTTTGTAGTTGTCAGAGTCAAGATCAAGAGCTATACATAGGTGTTCATAACCAACCGGGAAACATACCTAAACTTCCACAAGGAACGGGAAACATACCTATACTTCCACAAGGAACGGGAAACATACCTATACTTCCACAAGGAACGGGAAACATACCTATACTTCCACAAGGAACGGGAAACATACCTATACTTCCACAAGGAACGGGACACATACCTATACTTCCACAAGGAACGGGACACATACCTCTACTTCCACAAGGAACGGGAAACATATCTATACTTCCACAAGGAACGGGAAACATACCTATACTTCCACAAGGAACGGGACACATACCTATACTTCCACAAGGAACGGGAAACATACCTCTACTTCCACAAGGAACGGGAAACATACCTCTACTTCCACAAGGAACGGGAAACATACCTATACTTCCACAAGGAACGGGAAACATACCTCTACTTCCACAAGGAACGGGAAACATACCTCTACTTCCACAAGGAACGGGACACATACCTCTACTTCCACAAGGAACGGGAAACATATCTATACTTCCACAAGGAACGGGAAACATACCTCTACTTCCACAAGGAACGGGAAACATACCTATACTTCCACAAGGAACGGGAAACATACCTATACTTCCACTAGGAACGGGACACATACCTCTACTTCCACAAGGAACGGGAAATATACCTCTACTTCCACAAGGAACGGGAAACATATCTATACTTCCACAAGGAACGGGAAACATACCTATACTTCCACTAGGAACGGGACACATACCTCTACTTCCACAAGGAACGGGAAATATACCTATACTTCCACAAGGAACGGGAAACATACCTATACTTCCACAAGGAACGGGAAACATACCTATACTTCCACAAGGAACGGGAAACATACCTATACTTCCACAAGGAACGGGAAACATACCTATACTTCCACAAGGAACGGGACACCAACACTATACACAGAAATACATTGAATGAGGCTGATTAGCATGTTCTGGAATGAAAAGATGTACAGATATACTGTTTAGGTTTATTACATGATGTTAGAGGGGTATGAGCAAGGCAATACCACACACACACGAACACACCACATACACACACACACACACACACACACACACACACACACACACACACACACACACACACACACACACACACCACATACACACACACACACACACACACACACACACACACACACACACACACACACACACACACACACACACACACACACACACACACACACACACACACACACACAAACACCCCCCCCCCCCCCAGACACCACCAGAATGAGAGCTTCAGCTTTACTTTAGTCTGAGAGACATTATTCCACTCAGCTGTCTCTTTGCTCTTTGTTTCAGTCTTTGGTATGCAGAGGCGGTGGTGGGAAAATGTGTCATTTTACACCCTGCAGGAGACGAGAAGGAAGGGTGTCACTCACTGTGGACTAATTAAAATCCTCAATTAGAATATTGAATAGAAGGAGGGGAGTATTTCAAACTTCACTTGCTTTCCTCTCCTCTCTCTCCATGCATGGTTCGTTTGGAGCGAAAGAGATATTATTTTCTTGGCAAACATTCAAACACCTCCTCATTCCTTAACACCTTCTAATTCAGTTGAAGTCAGTCAATATTCCACAACATTATATGATATCAAATGGGAATTCACAGTTATCTTTTAATTGCTTCTGACTGTAAAAGGTAATTGATATGTGGTGGGATTCCTTGTTTGATTTATTCTAACACGCCGTGTCTCTTCTCTTTCTGTTAACCAAGCCCCTCCTGTTAACCAAGCCCTTCCTGTTAACCAAGCCCTTCCTGTTAACCAAGCCCTTCCTGTTAACCAAGCCCCTCCTGTTAACCAAGCCCTTCCTGTTAACCAAGCCCTTCCTGTTAACCAAGCCCCTCCTGTTAACCAAGCCCCTCCTGTTAACCAAGCCCCTCCTGTTAACCAAGCCCTTCCTGTTAACCAAGCCCTTCCTGTTAACCAAGCCCCTCCTGTTAACCAAGCCCTTCCTGTTAACCAAGCCCCTCCTGTTAACCAAGCCCTTCCTGTTAACCAAGCCCCTCCTGTTAACCAAGCCCTTCCTGTTAACCAAGCCCTTCCTGTTAACCAAGCCCTTCCTGTTAACCAAGCCCCTCCTGTTAACCAAGCCCTTCCTGTTAACCAAGCCCCTCCTGTTAACCAAGCCCCTCCTGTTAACCAAGCCCATCCAGTTAACCAAGCCCTTCCTGTTAACCAAGCCCCTCCTGTTAACCAAGCCCATCCTGTTAACCAAGCCCTTCCTGTTAACCAAGCCCTTCCTGTTAACCAAGCCCCTCCCGTTAACCAAGCCCCTCCTGTTAACCAAGCCCCTCCTGTTAACCAAGCCCTTCCTGTTAACCAAGCCCATCCAGTTAACCAAGCCCTTCCAGTTAACCAAGCCCCTCCTGTTAACCAAGCCCCTCCTGTTAACCAAGCCCCTCCTGTTAACCAAGCCCTTCCTGTTAACCAAGCCCCTCCTGTTAACCAAGCCCTTCCTGTTAACCAAGCCCCTCCTGTTAACCAAGCCCCTCCTGTTAACCAAGCCCTTCCTGTTAACCAAGCCCTTCCTGTTAACCAAGCCCATCCAGTTAACCAAGCCCTTCCAGTTAACCAAGCCCATCCAGTTAACCAAGCCCATCCAGTTAACCAAGCCCTTCCCGTTAACCAAGCCCTTCCCGTTAACCAAGCTCCTCCTGTTAACCAAGCCCTTCCTGTTAACCAAGCCCCTCCTGTTAACCAAGCCCTTCCTGTTAACCAAGCCCTTCCTGTTAACCAAGCCCTTCCTGTTAACCAAGCCCTTCCTGTTAACCAAGCCCTTCCTGTTAACCAAGCCCTTCCTGTTAACCAAGCCCTTCCTGTTAACCAAGCTCCTCCCGTTAACCAAGCCCTTCCTGTTAACCAAGCCCCTCCCGTTAACCAAGCCCATCCAGTTAACCAAGCCCCTCCTGTTAACCAAGCCCCTCCTGTTAACCAAGCCCCTCCCAGTTAACCAAGCCCATCCAGTTAACCAAGCCCCTCCTGTTAACCAAGCCCCTCCTGTTAACCAAGCCCCTCCTGTTAACCAAGCCCCTCCTGTTAACCAAGCCCCTCCTGTTAACCAAGCCCCTCCTGTTAACCAAGCCCTTCCTGTTAACCAAGCCCCTCCTGTTAACCAAGCCCCTCCTGTTAACCAAGCCCTTCCTGTTAACCAAGCCCTTCCCGTTAACCAAGCCCTTCCCGTTAACCAAGCCCTTCCCGTTACCCAAGCCCTTCCCGTTAATAACCAAGCCCTTCCCGTTAACCAAGCCCTTCCCGTTAATAACCAAGCCCTTCCCGTTAACCAAGCCCTTCCCGTTAACCAAGCCCTTCCAGTTAACCAAGCCCTTCCCGTTAATCAAGCCCTTCCCGTTAATCAAGCCCTTCCCGTTAACCAAGCCCTTCCCGTTAACCAAGCCCTTCCCGTTAACCAAGCCCTTCCCGTTTAACCAAGCCCTTCCTGTTAACCAAGCCCTTCCTGTTAACCAAGCCCTTCCCGTTAACCAAGCCCTTCCCGTTAACCAAGCCCTTCCTGTTAACCAAGCCCTTCCCGTTAACCAAGCCCTTCCCGTTAACCAAGCCCTTCCCGTTAACCAAGCCCTTCCTGTTAACCAAGCCCTTCCCGTTAACCAAGCCCTTCCTTGGGAGTGCAGTTTGTCATATGACCGTGTACCAGAGAACCAGACTAAGGAGGGGGGCATGGATAGATCTGTGTCCCACCAAACAGGACACTTCTCTGGGGAAGATCGAGTGTCATAACGGGGAATTCCAACCAGAGTTAAGCGTGAGTACATGGAAAATAATTCCCTTTTTTTATGCACTTTTCTCTCCATTCGTATTCTGACCTTGAATTTAAGCATGATAATAGCACGCTATTCATTCGCTATTTGTTTGTGTGTAAGATCAAAGAAATGAAGGTGTAGCGGAGGCGTGTCTACAGATACACCGTGGTCTGACCTTGACATCATTTCCTCACAATTCCACCACCCTTACGCACCATGACACTTTGAATGTGGTCGAGCAACTTGTCGGTTCCAAGTGTAAAAACATCTACTTTCTTTGTTCAGATAGAAATAACACCATTCCCCATGTACTGTCAGGTACTAATTTATAAGACCTTTTGATAACACTTATTGATAAGACCTATTGATAAGAGCTATTGATAAGAGCTATTGATAAGACCTATTGATAAGAGCTATTGATAAGAGCTATTGATAAGACCTATTGATAAGACCAATTGCCATTTGGGGTCTTAGGCTGGGTTTCTGTGTAGCACTTTGTGACATCGGCTGATGTAAAAAGGGCTTTATAAGTACATTTGATTGATGAGAGCTAGGTAATTTAAAAAAAATGTTTATTTATTTTATTTCAACCTTTATTTAACCAGGTAGACCAGTTGAGAACTAGTTCTCATTTACAACTGTGACCTGGCCAAGATAAAGAAAAGCAGTGCGACAAAAACAACAACACAGTCACACATAAACAAACGTACAGTTAATAACACAAAAGAAAATAAAAATAGAAAAATCTATGTACAGTGTGTGCATATGTGGAAGAGTAGGGAGGTAAGGCAATAAATAGGCCCTAGAGGTGAAAATAATTACAATTTAGCATTAATACTGGAGTGATAGATGTGCAGATGATGATGTGCAAGTAGAGATACTGGGGTGCAAAAGAGCAAGAGGGTAAGTCATAATATGGGGATGAGGTAGTCGGGTGTGCTATTTACAGATTGGCTGTGTACAGGTACAGTGATCGGTAAGCTGCTCTGACAGCTGATGCTTAAAGTTAGAGGGAGATATAAGATTCCAGCTTCAGAGATTTTTGCAATTCGTTCCAGTCATTGGCAGCAGAGAACTGGAAGGAAAGGTGGCCAAAGGAGGTGTTGGCTTTGGGGATGACCAGTGCAATATACCTGCTGGAGCACGTGCTACGGGTGGGTGTTGCTATGGTGACCAGTGAGCTGAGATAAGGTGGGGCTTTACCAAGCAAAGACGTATAGATGACCTGGAGCCAGTGGGTTTGGCGACGGATATGCAGTGAATGAATAAGCCATTTGGATAAGGGGATTTTAAATATATATTGTTTTAGTTCTATTTCACCTTATGATCACTGAAGACAAATGTGAAACCAGTCATATGGCAGCTGTCACGTTCCTGACCTGTTTTTCCTTTTTCTTGTATTTAATTAGTTGGTCAGGGCGTGAGTTGGGGTGGGTTGTCTATGTGTTACTTTCTGTGTTCGGCCGGGTATGATTCTCAATCAGAGACAGCTGTCAATCGTTGTCCCTGATTGAGAATCATACTTAGGCAGCCTGGGATTCACGTGTGTTTTGGTGGGTGTTTGTATCTCGTGTCAGTGTTCGTGCCACACGGGACTGTTTTCGGTTTTGTCACGTTTGTTGTTTTGTATGTGTAAGTGTTCAGTTTATGTTAAGTAAAATATGACCACTTTCCACTCTGCGTGTTGGTCCGATCCATGCTCCTCCACGTCTGAGGAGGAGAACGACTTCGACAGCCGTAACAGAAACACCCACCACAAAAGGATCAAGCAGAGTGAGAACAGACAGCAGCAGAGACCAAGGACACAGGACTCGTGGACTTGGGAGGAGATCCTGGACGGCAAAGGACCCAGGGCTCAGCCAGAGGAATATCGCCGTCCCAAGGCGGAGCTGGAGGCAGCGAAGGGAGAGACGCGCTGGTATGAGGAGGCAGCGCGGCGACGTGGTTGGGAGTCCGAGAGTCAGACCCAAAAATGTATTGGAGGGGGCACACCAGGAGTGTGGCAAAGCTGGATAGAATACCTGAGCCAACTCCCCGTGCTTACCGTGGAGTGAGAGGGCGTCGTACTGGTCAGACACCGTGTTATGCGGTGAAGCGCACGGTGTCCCCAGTACGCGTGCTTAGTCCAGTGCGGGCTATTCCACCTCGCCGCACTGGTAGGGCTAGGTTGGGCATCGAGCCGGATGTCATGAAGCCGGCCCAAAGCATCTGGCCACCAGTGCATCTCCTCGGGCCGGCATACATGGCACCAGCCTTACAGATGGTGTCCCCGGTTCGCCAGCATAGCCCAGTGCGTGCTATTCCACCTCGCCGCACTGGCAGGGCTACGGGGACCATTCAACCTGGTAGGGTTGGGGAGGCTCGGTGCTCAAGAGCGCGTGTCCTCCTTCACGGTCCGGTATACCCGGTGCCACCTCCACGTATAAGTCCACCGGTGGCAGCCCCCCGCACCAGGCTGTCTCTCCGGGTTCTCTCTCCAGCTGCTCCCACCTGTCCAGCGCTGTCAGAGCCTTCCTCCTTTCCAGCGCAGCCAGTGTCTGAACTGTCTGCCTGCCCAGCGCTGTCTGTCTGTCCCGAGCCTTCAAAGCCGCCCGTCTGTACTGAGGCTTCAAAGCCGTCCGTCTGTCCTGAGCCTTCAGAGCCGTCCGCCAGAAAGAATCAGCCAGAGCCGTCCGCCAGACAGGATCAGCCAGAGCCGTCCGCCAGACAGGAGCCGCTAGAGCCGCCCGCCAGACAGGATCAGCCAGAGCCTTCCGCCAGACAAGATCAGCCAGAGCCGTCCAGCCAGGACCAGCCAGAGCCGTCCAGCCAGGACCAGCCAGAGCCGTCCAGCCAGGACCAGCCAGAGCCGTCCAGCCAGGACCAGCCAGAGCCGTCCAGCCAGGACCAGCCAGAGCCGTCCAGCCAGGACCAGCCAGAGCCGTCCAG